>NC_067405.1:44455120-44758454 GCF_009764475.1 Pristis pectinata
TGCAGGGAGGGTGGTAAGACTTTACCAGTTCCAGGTATGGAGGGTAACAGATTGTGCTTTATAATCAGCAGATGGTGGTTATGGGTCAACTGGTAGCCACAGGATCTAATGATGATCTGTGGTTATAGATGGTGGTCGAGGAGTGAAGAATGAGTGTGGTTGCAATGCTTTTCTGGTGGTTAAAGGGATCAGATTACATTCAGGGGGCTCTGATGGCTGAGCTGGCGTCAAATGGTGATCAGGGGTAGGGAATTTAATGGTGGTTGGTGGAAGTTGAAGATAATTGGATATTCCAGTAATGGTCAAGTCTCCGATAATGGTTGGAAGCTCCAAAAGTATTTGGAAGGGGCATTGCAGATGTTGGTCATGGACGAACATGCAGATGACAGAGGAGTCCACTCGGAAGCTGTTGAACTTGGATGAAACACAGCTGTTTCTCTGAAAAAAGTCACTTACCTTATGGATTCAGCACTCCTTGCCTGTATTCAGCTGAATTTCCCAAAGCTTGGAAATTGCTACCTGCGATTAAACATAAGGTGGTGCTTAAAATGAAAGCAGGCAGCCTCATTAGACTATTTAGATATCCAACCCATATCCTGTGAGTGGATTGGTCTTCCTTCCCTTGTCTCAGCTCTGATAAAGCTGGAACTGATTGGGTACAAAGCAAGTTCATTACTTGTTCAAAATTTTATGCATTTCATTCTCTGACACAATCAAGCCTATTTGCTTTTGGAATCTGATTCATAATTTCATTTGCTTTCCTAAAGCCACATGTTTTTAATTAGTTTTTTACAAACAAAAGAATAAATAACTGCCACTGGAATTCACTAGAATTTTCTTCAGGAAAAATCACAACCCCATATAGTTTTCCATAGAGAATACATCCATTTTTCCACCAGCTGCCAGTCCAATTATTGGAAAAAATGGATATGTAAAAAGGAAGTGACAGTTGTTGTTGGCAGCACAACACTTTTCCTGGGATGAAATAATATTGAGGAAGCCATTTTTTTAAAAAACCTGAAATTCTGTGAAATTTTACCTAAAGATAGACTTTTTTTTGCTTTCAGTGCTGTATAGCTTCTCTGAAAACTCCTTCCATTCTTATTAAGTATTGGAGAATTTTTTTTGATAGCAAGTAGATTCCCCATAGGAAAATCCAATTACATTTTAAGTATCTACGTTAAACTGTAGCATTATGGGAGAAGCATACTTTCAACAGCCCAAAGTCAGTTTGTGTTTTATCTCATTAGTCAGGCTATTGTTCGGCACTACATAGAAATTTACAAATGTCAACTTCAAGTATGCCATTGAGTTAGTTGCCTGCTTAACTGCCATCTATGAACTATGTAATGAGAAGTTCATTTGTGTCAATCGGACTGATATTGCACTGAATATGAAAAGGAAGCATTTATCCAAGATCCAGGCAGTGCTGTCCATTGCTATAACTCCCTGTCCTGGAAGTTTTCGCAATATGTCCAACATGCGACAATCCTGTTCCAGCCCTGATGTCTTATTGGGGTAGTTGAGTCAGCTGTGAGAGAACTTGCTTACAGCCATGTCCTCTGATCCTAGAACAGTTTGTAAATAAAGGAGAGACCAAAAATTAAACAGTCTGTGAGACTAAATGATCTATGACAGAGCAGATCATTTGGATTCTAAAGTCATGTTTTAGGTGCCTGAGTAAACCTGGTTGAACTGTGTGAAGTCCGGCAACCAATGTTTCCAGAGTCCTTGTAGCTTGCTGCCTCCTGCATATCACAGTGCAAAAAGATTTGCTGTTTAATGAATCTGAATGTAATGTTGCCAGTCTGCAGCAAGAGAAAACTTATAACCAGTGGTTCCAACAAATAAACATTAAGAAGTCATATCAAATTTTCATCCCTGCCCGTTTATGTTCCCAGTCCCGGGCAGAGACTTGCATTACCAGAAACTTCTGTACATTGCTTCCACAATTCACAAGCCTCATTCTCATGTACCAAGAAACAGGCCCATGTCGGCTACAATTATCTACATAAATTTAACTATGCAATTTTCCTGGTCAAACTTTCCACAATAAAATTCCTCAGTTTCCAAAGAATCATTAGCACTAGTCATTGCTGTTTTTTTGGCATTACTTCTACCTTTTAGTTTCTTAACTGTAGCTGCTAATTTTCTGCTCTTATAAAATGCACCTTAAGTGATGAAAAGCTGAAAGTTTGATGGCCAGTTGGTTTAGAGTTGCCATTTCCTTGTCTTGTTGTTTTGCATGTTCATCTCAGGTAATATGTGTGAGAGTGCTTGTCAGGTGGAGGACAGGAGCAAAGTGTTTCATGATGTTAGGTAGTGGATGCTTAAGGGGGATGCTTTTGCTATCATAGGAGTCAGTATCACACCACGGAAACACAACTGTCAGTGGTGCTAACTGAAATTATCTGTGCTTCTTCTTGCCTTCTATTTGAATTTGAATTCAAAAGTCTGCTTGAGTTTCCTCAGGTTCAACTGTTCTTTCCTACTTAATTCACTGTTAAACAAGCACCCTGCTGCATTTTTGGAAGGCTTCCTTTCCTCTTACTCAAGCAGAACTAAGTAGAAAGATTACAGAAATTGAGTGAAATGTCAGTGGGCAAACTTCTGTGGTTCAACTGCCCACTCAACTTGTATTCACGCAGCAATCAGAGTCAAATGAATATCTTGAGATTTCACCCAGAATCTAATGAACAGTAGTTTATGGTATAAAGCTTTTCACAATCACATATAAAGTAGCCATAAGGATTTCTGTTATGGAAATATCACTCTTGGACAGGAAGTGGATGGAAGTCTGTGCTGTGCTGCAATAATGAGGTTTTGATCTGTATCAACTAGTACCCACCAGTGTTTGGTTATGTTACCACTGTGGTTGAGCCAAAACATTGAAGAGAGCTTTTGAGCTCAATAAGAAGGACACAATTCTTTAAGGATATTAAGAATATAGTAAAAAAAAATAGGTCCTTCAGCTTCTCAAACCTATTCCACTTTCAACAAAGAGTAGACGAATTCAACTTTCTTTTCTTCAAATTGCTGGCTTTAGTTATGTACATTTCATGAATTAAATTTGAAGCATGTGTTTAAGTATTACACAATAACAATCAAATTTTGGGCTCATTTCCTTTGCATAAAGAGGTAATCAATGTGACTAAATATTGATGTATAACATGACTTGACAACTCTACCAGGAAAATAAGATTTTTATTGGGAAGTAGTTCTCGCCACCAGATCTATTTACCTTAATGTCATCTCTGATATGCCATATTAAAAAATAAATAAAAGTGAAAATGTCCCAGCAAGCATCCTTTATTTTAGGTGAACTGATGTAAACTGACATTGCTGTAAGCATTATATATATGTCTATCTCATATTATTGTTTGCTGGCTGACAATGTGTCATGAAGGGAAGTTTGTGGTCTTTATAAATGAAGCTCATTAAGTAGCTGCTCGGATTGCTAAAGTGTAGGATGAACTTGTTGATTTCTTGGTTTCTCATCAATTTAACACCTTGCCCACATTGAGTGTGCACTAGACTATGTATCTACCAGATAATCCAACTTAAATTGAGAACTGACTCCTTGGGACAAGCTAAGGCATGAGCATTGGAAGAGGCTGTGATTTGAACTGTTTTCTTAGCCTATGGTGAAGCAGTAGCTGCAAGCTAACTGCCAGGTCAAATGTAGTTTTATGACTGTTTCAAAGATATTTGTTCATCAAATGTACCAACAGCATTGGCAACAAATGTGCATACTTCAAGGAGATTAAAAAACTGTACGATAGTTTTTACAGCAACATGAATCCTTTATGTAATAGTTCAACAAATTCATAAAGATATTTATAGATAATTGCTTTGATTTAGTCTTTGGCAAGCACCATGTGTCTAGGAGGCAACTGGCAAGGATTAGATAATTGTGATGTTTACTGTTTGTTTAAATAGGGCTGAAGAAAAGCCCGTGCTTTTCAAGTACTCCCAGGCAGCTTGCTACTTGTAAGTGAAAAATCTTTCAGAACAGCGATTTGACATGGGTCTGCACCACCATCTTAAACGCATAGGTTGGGTGGAGCACTTACTGGGATGTGGAACAGTGAAAATGTTTAGACAAATTATTGGGTGATGGGCAATGTAGGAAATAACTCAAAGAATCCAGAACTTTGCCAATGTTCCTGCACAAAATCCTGAAGTTTCAAATACGCCAAATCAGTGGAATAATATTTCCAGACATACTTAGATCAGACCCACTCTATAGTAACAGCCATGACTGCCTCTATTTCAATCTATCATGTTACCAGCAAGGCCAACAATACTTCCCATCTCTAGTTGCCTTTGAGAATGTGATGGTAGGCCTTGGCAAGTTGCTACTGTGCACCTTGAGGATGGGATACACAGCAGCCACAATGTACCAGTGGCAAAATTCGAAGTGGTCTTTAAGTCTATGTGGTGTCAATCAAGTGGCTGCTTTATTCTGGAATATTTGAAGCTCATTGAGTATTGTTGGAGCTGCACTTATCCTGATAAGTGGAGAAAATTCCAATTACATTCCTGACATGCTTTGTGCACATGGAAGTGGCTTCGGATGCCAGGAGGTGAGCCACCTGCCCCAGAATACTCAGCCTGTCACCGGCTCTTGTAGTCATAGCATTTATATTGCTGGTCCAAGTTACATTTCTAGTCTGTAGTGACTTCCATTGTAGTGTGAAATTTAGATGTGATAATCCCATTGATTGTCAATAAATTATGTTGTGGAAATGTTACAAGCCGAATGTTGACCAGGTCTTGCTGAATGCCAGGCAAAAGCTGTTTCATTATTTGAGGAGGTTGTGAAATGGAACCTTAAACAAACCTCTCTCCTTCTTTGAGCTTTTGATGGAGGGAAAGTCAATGACGAAGGAGCCTGAAGATGGTTGGGGCTTTGAGTACTGCCTTGAGGAATTCCTGCAGCAATATTCAGGGCTGAGGTGATTTATGGTGGAGTCACTGAAAGTATTCTGGAATCTAAAAGCTGTCACAAGAACTCAACTTACATTAAACCCTCATGATTCTAGTGTTTTCTCGTGGGATGTTTAGCCACCTAAGTCAAGGCCTGCTTGAAAATTTGATTGCATGGACCTAAGACAAAAAGATAGACGTAAGTTTAACTTAACTTTAGAGAGAGAAGGAATTCCCCAAATCTCCTTGCAATTAGTTAAAGCATACATAGTTAGATAATGCTTCCTCTTCTCTCTGTATTTTGCTGTGTACGGATTGCTTTCCTAGGAAGTGAAGGATAAATTTGGATTCGTGACTGATTACCGAGAGCTTTATAGATTACAGGACGTGAAGGACAGAACCCAATTTAACCTTACATTTTGCCCCATTTAATGGTAAGATGGGCAGAAAATGTTTATGATGGCAGATATTAATATGGCCAACCACAGTGTGCAAGATCAGGAATTGTATCAAATTTTTAAAAGTGATCTTTCTGGCATTTTGTCTCAGCAATTTTGCATGGTCCAGAACGATCCAAATATGGAAACTTAATGACCCTACATTTTTTGATAAATGAGATGAGAATGTGTGGATAAAATAACATATGAAAGTACTCCTGATGCTCATTTGGAAGATTTCTTTATGAATCTGGAACATATTGAAGAGCTTTGTAATAATTGATGAGGCAAGTAAATAAAAGTATCTGAATTTTAGAACAAAAGCTTCTTAAATGTGTACTGTAAAGGTTATTATGACAATTGTGGGTCATTTTCTGCTCTGCTGCATGTGATTTTATGACAACAACTTCTTGAAAGCTGATTAATTTTGACTGAATTGTATGTTAGCTGCCTAAGAAAGACAAATATATTTTGGTTTCTGATCATTGGGAGTGCATAATGCTTCCATGCATATTAGAGGAAAAATGTGCTGATTTAAAAGGAAAAAAGATTAGAGGGATGCTTTCAGGACTTAGTTTACTTTCATCTGATGTAAGTACATGCAGGATATAAGATTATTTTAATTAAAATAGTGTTTGTGGTGTCAAAATCTTGTTTGAGTTTTCAGGCTGACTGCAAACAATATTTCAATTAATCATTTTTCATTAAAGCCGGAGTTAATCTGGTAGCTAACCTTATTGTAAACAAACAATATATTGAATGTTTCTGATTTGAAAGACTTCTGCACACAGAATATTATTATGTTTGGACTTTCCTTCATAAATTTAAATCTATAATATTAATGTTGTCTTTTTAGTTAATGCTACAGCCAGATTGGTCAGTTTTAGTGTAAACAGTTATTAGGGCGGCACGGTAGTGTAGCAGTTAGCGCGACGCTTATTACAGCACCCTGCGATCGGGGTTCGATTCCCGTCGCTGTCTGTAAGGAGTTTGTACGTTCTCCCGTGTCTGCGTGGGTGTCCTCCGGGTGCTCTGGTTTCCTCCCACATTGCAAAGACGTACGGGTAGGTTAATTTGGTTTTAAAATGGGCGGCACGGACTCGTTGGGCTGGAAGGGCCTGTTACGACGCTGTAAATAAATTTAAAAAAATATATTGGTTGGTTGGATCAAGATGAATGCAGACCACAATCTACATTACTGTTTTTATTTACTATTCATATAATTAGAATGTTAAATCTCCCCTCCCCCCTGTGAAACTATGAAAATTCACAAAATCCACAAGGATTCTGCTTATACAGCACCAAAACTTCAATGGGAGACAGATGGACCTCTTGAACACAGTGCAGATGCTGATTCCACACCATTTATTATAATTTTCTGTGGGTCCCTTAGAAAAGGATTAGTTCTTGTCCATGCTTCAAAGGCAATAATAATCTGTAGCATAGTTTATTAGTTTATTGGTTTATTATCGTCTCTTGTACTGAGGTACAGTGAAAAACTTGTCTTGCACACGTTCATACAGATCAATTTTATTACACAGTGCATTGAGGTAGCACAAACAAGGTAAAACAATACAGAATGCAGAGTAAGTGTCACAGCTACAGAGAAAGTGCAGTGCAGGTTGACAATAAGGTGCAAGGTCATAACAAGGTAGATTGTGAGGTTCCAGAGCCCATCCTATCGTACTGGGGAACCGTTCAACGGTCTTATAACAGCAAGATAGAAGCTGTCTTGAGCCTGGTGGTACGTGCTTTCAGGCTTTTGTATCTTCTAACTGTGGGGAGAGAGGAGAAGAGAGAATATACAGGGTGGATGGAGTTTTTGATTATGCTGGCTGCTTTACTGAGGCAGTGAGAAGTATAGACAGAGTCCAAGGAGGGGAGGCTGGTTTCTGTGATGTTCTGGGTACTGTCCACAACTCTCTGTGGTTTCTTGTGGTCCCAGGCAGAACAGTTGCCATACCAAGCCATGATACATCCAGATAGGATGCTTTTTATGGGGTATCGATAAAAGTTGGTGAGTGTCAAAAGGGACATGCCAAATTTCTTTAGCCTCCTGAGGAAGTAGAGGCACTGATGAGCTTTCTTGGCCGTGGTGTCTATGCGGTTGGACCAGGACAGGCTATTGGTGATGCTCACTCCTAGGAACTCGAGGCTCTCAACCCTCTCGACCTCAGCACCGTTGATGTAGACAGGTGCATGTTACAGCCCCTCTTCCTGAAATCAATGACCAGCTCTTTTGTTTTGCTGACATTGAAGGAAAGGTTGTTGTCATGACACCATGTCACTAATCTCTCTATCTCCTTCCTGTACTCCGACTCATTGTTACTTGAGATACGCCCCACTACGGTGGTATCATCTGCAAACTTGTAGCTGGAATTAGAGCAGAATCTGGTCATGCAGTCATGAGTGTATAGGGAGTAGAGTAGAGGGCTGAGGATGCAGCCTTGTGGGGCACCAGTGTTGAGAATAATCATGCTAGAGGTATTGCTGCCTATCCTTACTGATTGTGGTCTGTTGTTCAGCAAGTCAAGGATCTAGTTGCAAAGAGATATGTTAATTCCCAGGTCTCAGAGTTAGGTGATGAGTTTGCCTGGAATTATAGTATTGAAGGTGGAGCTGTAGTCAATAAACAATAGTCTAACGTAGGTGTCTTTACTGTTCAGATGCTCAAGATGAGTGTAGGGCCAGGAAGATGGTGTCCGCTGTAGACCTGTTTTGGCGGTAGGCGAATTGCAGTGGGTCAAGGTTTTCTGGGAGGTTGGAGTTGATGCGTGCCATGACCAGCCTCTCAAAGCGCTTCATGATGATGGATGTCAGAGCCACCAGGCAGTAGTCATTAAGGATGAGGATTAGGTAAAGATGAGACTCACAAAGTCGGGACCTACTATTCTCATGGCTCAATGTCATGATAGTTGGTTCATCTGCTGAGTGGAAGTCATAAGTCAGTTTAAAATTTCTGTGGACTTAAAGACATTTTGTGAAAACTCAGCAGATTTCATTCACACACCCACTGCTCACTCCTGGGTTGATAGGATCTTGGTTAGGATGCTTGGGAAAGCACACTCCAAAGATGTGCCAGAGCTGACGACAGCATGGATTGGTGGCGTCTAACAACCCCAAGTGACACCTACACTAATGGACCTGTGCTAACGAGGTGCCTTTCCACTGTCGCCCAAAACATGATAAAGTTAACACATTGCTTTCTTATGGCCTTAAACAGGGTTAGAAAGAAAATATGGACCTAGAAATTCAATCTGGTATGCACTTTTCCCATGCATTGCACAATTAAATTAAGCTGGAAATTTGTTTTGCTAATATGATCAACACTTTCTCATGCACAGAGCACAAAAGAGAAAATTGTGCTTTGTGGGCTTTCGTGTTTTTGGCACACCTACTCATGAGAGCCACATAATGGTGGCATCAATTGTCATGCAACACACAGTTGATATTGCTGAATTAAAGTGCAAATGTTACCTGGAAAGCAAGCCATCGGGGAAGGAAGAATGTCCACTTTGATGTAGGGTCACAACCCAAAATGTTGACAATTCCTCACTCCCACAGATGCTGCTTAACCCACTGAGCTCCTCCAGCAGTTTGTTTGTTGCTCCTGACAGCATCTGCAGTGTCTTGTGTCTCCATGTCCACTTTGAGCTGTTGATGGAAGGAACCAATTTGCCATGGAAGGAAACAATAGATTCTTCTTTGATGGCCTCCATTGAATGCAGTGGCCTCACTTGGAAAATGGTGAGAAATTTCTCAGCTTTTTGCAGGTGAGGCTTACTGTTTTCTCTAGGGGATGGAGGGGCTCTGACCTCTTGAATCTTCAGTGCCATCAAATTCAACCCCTACTGTCAGCTTCACAAGATCTAGATCTGCCCCATAGTTTCTAGTGAGAATGAGTGCTTTATAAGCTCCTGGTACAGTGGGGCATTGTGCACCTGCATTCACACTTTCCATACAATTTCTGAAATTATGCATGGTCTTTTGCATAAAGATCTGGGATTCATGCTACATACACACATGAATGCCTACGTGTGAAAGTCCAGTCCCTAGTGGGCCTGGATGAAACTGGTGTGGGCCCCCCACATGGTGCCATTTTAGCACGTGTGATACACTTTCTGGCTGTGGTCTCTCTTTTAGTTGTCTCTCTTGTTTTTGTGTTTCTGTTTCTCTCTCTCCCATTTCTTCCTTTTGTTCCTCTCTCTGCAGAACTTTTTTTCTCTATCTCTCATCAGTGTGGTAAGGTATGAGAAAGAGAACTAAAATATTCAGCTGCATTAAGGATGCAGGGAAAAATGTGTTTTCGGAAGTGCTTTCCTTCCAGCCCTCCCATGATCTCTCCTATTTCTCCCACCCGTGGAATGCCAGATACTCCCCTTTACCTGCCATGTCTCACTGCCATCTAAAGTCACTCCTCTTTCCTCAGGACTACCTGCTCAAACCTTGTATCCTTCCTGCCCAGCAACTGTAATTAACTGATAATACTTCAGTGAGTACTTCAAAGGATAGATGGCGAGAAGCAGAGACCACTCATTTTTTCTGCCCTACCCTACCCTACCCTGCCCTGCCCTACCCTACCTACTCTACCCTGCCCTGCCCTACCCTGCCCTACCCTCCTTTCTTATCTGTAAATGATGCTTTGTAGGGGTGGCACAGTGTCACCCTCCTCTCAGCATCCTAACAGGTGCATGGAAAGAAAAGGTTCAGAGGGGATATGGGGCCAAACGCAGGCAAAACGGGACTTGCACGGGTAAGCATATTGATTGGCATGGACGAGTTGGGCCTAAGGGTCCGTTTCTGTGCTGTATAACTCAATGACTCCAATGGACCATTTCTGCAATTGTGCTCTTGTTCTGCCTTCCGTCATCACCAGTACTTTCTCTTCTCCACACAGTACCTTTCCATGCATCTGCAGGAGGTGCAACCTCTGCCTTTTCACATTCTCCTTTTCTCAACAACCAGTGCTTTAAACCATCCTCCCAGGTGAAACAGTAACTGACTTGTACTTTCAATATTGTTTTTGATGGTTGTGATGCCACCTCCTCTATAGAGAGAGACTTAATACAGATTGTGACCATTTTATGGAACTTCTCTACTCAGTCCATATGTGGGACCCAGAGGTTAGTCACCTGCCTCTGTCATCTCTATCCTCAGTCTTCTATGCTGTTCCAATGAAGTCTAATGTAAGGTCATGGATCAGCACAGCATTTTTCATGTATAGAAATGTGGGCTCAGCATTGAATTCAAAAATTTCATGTGATGACTCTGCTGTTGCCACTTACACATCCTTTTAAGCCAATCTTTTGCCTATTTGTTGAATCAGCACCTCATTTTGCCTTGTGCCATTATCACTATTGAAATTTATTTTTTTTCCATAATTCTCTAGATGTTTTTGTTCCTTCCCTCCTGACTTTTTCTGAATCTTAAAATCAATGTAGCTCTCAGTGTTTCAATTTCTGATGAAAGGTCTTTGAAGTAAAGCATTAACTCTGTTTCTCTCTCCACTGGTGCTGCAATTCCAGCATCTTCTGTCCTCTTTTTCAGATTTCTAACATGAACAGCATTTTGCTTTTGGAGTACTTAAGAACATAAGGAGTAGTACATTCAGCCCCTTGAGCCCAGACTGCCATTTAATAAGACCATGAACCGATCTTTGTCCGCAACACCATTCTCCTGCTCAGTTACCCCACCTGCCCTTGATCTCAGTTTTGAATGAATTCAATGACTGAGCCTCCACAGCCCTCTGGGGTAGTGATTCACCACTCTCTGAGTGAAGACATTCTCTTCATTTCAGTCCTAAATGGCCTACCTCTTATTTTGAGACTGTGACCCCTGGTTCTAGACTCTTCAGCCATAGGAAGCATCATACCTACATCTACCCTCTCAGAAATTTGAATGTTTCAGCGATGTCACCTCTCAATTTCTAAATTTTAAATCCTAGTCTACTGAATGACTTCTCATATAACAGATCTACCATCTCAGGAACCAGAATGGTGAATCTTTGCTGCACTCCCAGCCAATGTTCTAGCTGTGATCTTACCAATTTTACTCTTGTTCTCAAGGCCATAATACCATGTGTCTTCCTAACTGCCTGCTGCACCTGCATATTAGCTTCCAGTGATTTGAGTATAAAGAAGCCAGATCTCTTTGACCATGAACATGGGAAATTTAAAATTTAAAAATACTTGGGACTCCTGTTTGTTTCCACCTTGTACTCCATCTGCCATGATGTTGCCCCACTCCATATTCTCGTAAAGTCTCTTTGCATCCTCATTGGTACTCACATTCCCACTCAGTTTTGTGTCATCAGCAAAGCTGGAAACGTTACTTTTTGTCCCCTCAGTCATATCTTCGATGTAGGTTTGTGAATAATCAAAGCCCAAGCACTGAACCTGCTGTATCCAGGCTGAGAAAGATCTATTTATTCCCATTGAATGTTATCTGTCTGTTGTTCAGCTCTCATTACAGACTCCAATTCTGTGTGCTCCAACTTTATTCTGCAACCTCCTGTGTGGTTCCTTATTAAAAGCACCCTGAAGATCCAGATACACCACATCCATTGGCTCCACACTCATCTACTCTACATCCTCAAGTTTCCAGCATTTTCTGCTTTTAATTCAAATTTATAATAGAATGAAAGTAAGCGTTGCATCTGTTAAATTGACCACCAGATGGCAGTATATTAATTTTTCACCACAAATATGTTCGACAGTTTTTTTCCGAAAACTTATCACTTGTTAATAATAAATAATTCTTAAAATGATAAACTGTTCCCTTTGAACTTTATTTAGAACCTTCATTAAAGTACTTACTTGAACTCAACTGCTTCAAGTAATGATCATGGTGTACATGGTGTGTACATGGATTTTAGTACGGCATTTGATAAGATCCCTCATGGAAGGCTCATTCAGAAAGTCAGGAGGCATAGAATCCAGGGAAACTTGGCTGTGTGGATTCAGAAATGGCTCGCTCATAGAAGACAGAGGGTGGTGGTAGATGGAGCGTATTCTGCCTGGAGGTCAGTGACCAGTGGTGTTCCGCAGGGATCTGTTCTGGGACTCCTGTTCTTTGTGATTTTTATAAATGACTTGGATGAGGATGTGGAAGGGTGGAGTTAGTAAGTCTGCTGATGATACAAAGGTTGGTGGTGTTGTGGATAGTGTAGAAGGTTGCTGTAGATTACAACAGGATATTGATAGAATGCAGACCTGGGCTGATAAGTGGCAGATGGAGTTCAACCTGGAAAAGTGTGAAGTGATACACTTTGGGAGATCGAATCTGAAGGCAGATTACAAGGTTAATGGCATGACTCTTAGCAGTGTGGAGGAACAGAGGGATCTTGGGGTCCACGTCCATAGATCCCTCAAGGCTGCCACGCAGGTCGATAGGGTTGTTAAGAAGGCATATGGTGTGTTGGCCTTCATTAGTCGGGGTATTGAGTTCAAGAGCCGTGAGGTGATGTTGCAGCTCTATAAAACTCTGGTTAGACCACGCTTGGAGTATTGTGTTTACTTCTGGTTGCCTCATTATAGGAAGGATGTGGCAGCTTGAGAGAGGGTGCAGAGGAGATTTGCCAGAATGCTGCCTGGATTGGAGAGCATGTCTTATGAGGATAGGTTGAGTGAGCTAGGGCTTTTCTTTTTGGAGAGAAGGAGGATAAGAAGTGAATTGATAGAGGTGAACAAGATGATAAGAGGCATAGATTGAGGCACAGTCAGAGACTTTTTCCCAGGGTGACAATGGCTAACACAAGGGGGCATAATTTTAAGGTGATTGGACGAAGATATAAGGGGGATATCAGGGGTAAGTTTTTTACACAGAGAGTGGTGGGTGCGTGGAACACAATGCCGGCAGAGGTTGTGGGGGCAGATACATTAGGGACATCTAAGAGACTCTTAGATAGGCACATGAATGATAGAGAAATGGAGGGCTATGTGGGAGGGAAGGGTTAGATAGATCTTCGAGCAGGATAAACTGTCAGCACAACATTGTGGGCCGAAGGGCCTGTACTGTGCTGTAATGTTCTATGTTCACCATACTGATGAAATATTCCTGTTAGATTCCAGTCACATTTTTTTCAAACCTGCTTGAAGGAACTAGAGACCATCTTTCATTAAATTTATCAAAGTTTTTTTTATATATGGAGAGGTCTGTATGCGCTTGTGTGCTTTCTGTGTGTCTTCAAGGTGGCTTCCAACCATCCATGGGGAGGTAAATGAGATTGGGCTGCTAAGATGTGGAGAAGCGAATGGAGTGTTAAGGGTGAAGTACACGGGATAAGGGGGTAAGATGAACAGGCTGTTCAATGGGGAAGAGATGGATATAGTGATAGGAGTAAGTTGAAGAGATGCTGTGTATGTGAGAGATAGAAGATGAATTGGGGAGGATAGAATGGGGAAAGTAGGAATAATTGGGAAGGAAATGATAAGAGAATAACTTGACAGTCACATTTTTGTAGCAATCCCAGCTGAATGGCAATCTCCAGGCATTTTTCTTGCCTTTTTTTTGTATGGCAAATGACATGTTGGCCTTTAGGGTTTAGAAGTAGGGAAGTATTGTTACACCTGTACAGGGTATTGGTGATGCCACACTTGGAGTACTGTGCACAATTTTCATCCCCTTAGGAAAGGATGTACTGGCATTGGAGGCTGTCCAAGAGAGATTTGCTAGGTTAAATCCTGGGATGGGAGGGTTATCCTATCACGTGCAGCTAAAGAAATTGCATCTATATTCTTTGATACTTAGAGGAATGATGGGTGATCTAACTGAAGATCCTTAGGGGGCATGACACAGTTGATGTCAAGATATTTCCACTAATGGGAGAATCTGGAATAAGGGAGATTGTTACAATGTTAGGAGGCAGTCATTTAAAAGTGAGGTACAAAGGAACTTCTTGCAGAGAGTGGTAAATCCCTGGAATTCTCTCCTCCAGAGGATTGTGGAAGCTAGATCATTAGGGGCGGTTAAAGAGGAAGTAGATAAATATTTGAAAGATCATAGAGTTTAGGATTGGGAGACTGACACAGAAGAGGAGATGGGGCTTGGGACAGATTGACCATGATCATATTGAATAGTGGGACAGTCTAGAGGAGCTGAGTGACCCACTTCTGCTCCTATTTTCTTAAGTTTTTATGTCTCTCTGAAACTTAAGGGTAACACTTCCACCCCAAGCAAAAAGTAAAGATCAGATTGGTAAGCAAGAAGAAAAATTAACAAAAAATAGAGAAGGAGAGAAAGACATATAAGCAAAAGTGGAGCAAAGAAAAAGTAGCGAGAGAGAAATACAGACAATTAAGGAGGAGACTAAATGTACTATATACATGGAAATAGATAACACAAATTGTACTGAAAATCTTATGAGTGTTTACACTTCTAATATATATATCATGGATTCCTTAGTTTATTCTTTTTGACCAACTTCTGTGTGAATGTTTTGCCATTAAAGTTCAACTCTACACAAAATAGAGATAACCCTTGAAAGTTCATCACTTTGCAATTGTCTTACCACTGGGTGGTGCTATATTATCATTTCCCCACAAATGCTTTCTTAAGAAATTTCATCCACCAGTAACCAACATTTCTAATGTTAAAAATGAGTATAAACATTTAAAATGTATGTAACTCATAATGGCATGAGGAAATTTATCTATCAAGCAGTGGATTTAAAGGCAGATAAATATTAATCCATTGAATCCTCAGAGAGAGAATCTGCAAACAATGTCCAGAACTTTTGCCCATTTTCCAGTGTTCTCAACTTCCTCTGGCTCCTCGTTCCATACACCTCTGTGTGAAAGACGTGCTTCTCAGGGCCCCTTTAAATCTTCCCCCTTTCACAAACCTATGTCATCTAGTTTTAGACTCCCCAACCCTGAGGAAAAAGGCTGTGACAATCCAACTTACTTATGCCCTTCATGCTTTTATAAATCTTTAAAAAGACAACCCTCAGCCTCTTTTGCTCCAGGGAAAATAGTTTCAATCTCTCCTTAATCCCAGCAACATCCTTGTGAATCTTCTCTGCAGCCTCTCTAGCTTAATCACATCCTTCCTATGCTATGGCTATCAGAACTGCACACAATATTTTTGGTGTGGTCTCATCAATGGCTTGAACAGCTGTAACATGATGTTCCAATTCTTGTATTAATGCCCTGTCCAATGAAGGCAAGCATGCCATGTGCCTCCTTCACCACTTTATATTCCCTTCCTACATTCTCTCAGTCTCAAGTGCATAGTTTCCTGAAAGTGGCCACACAAATGGTGAATGTATCGCCACTTTCAGGGAACTATGTACTTGTGAATGTAGGAAGGGAATATTAGGAATTTTCAGCAGGTGAAGGAGGAAGTGGAAGTGAAGAAGATATGGCAGGAGCCAGTGAATAATTACCACCAGACCAAAAACCATTTGGGATTATTACAGGAAGTAACAGTCTGCATACTTTAACATCTCAACAGAACGTTCACATCAGCTCCCTAGTTTCCATTCATAAAACCACTCACAACCCCCACCCATAACCCATGGACAACTCTCAGTAGTCAAAAGGGCCTGATAAGGCTGAGCGAACATTCAGGTATTTTCTTTCCCTGCCCCTCCCATCAACACAATGCCTTGCTAAAGGTCGAGGAACGCTAAGAGTACCATCGTAATTGTCCAAATGAGGAAATCCCAGAGCTCCTGAATTTGCCGGAGCAGGGCACTTTCTTGCTGTGATTCCATAACCATTCCCCTTATTTACATTGGTAGACAGAGAGAAAAATTAAAATCATTTGTGAAATTCAGCAAAGAGCCTCTTTTACATGATTTAAATTTCAACATGAGGCCCACACAAGACTGAAGAACAACCTTACATAGAACATAGAACAGTACAGCACAGAACAGGCCCTTCGGCCCACAATTTTGTGCCGACATAACTAATCCCTCCTACCTACAGATTGCCCATTTCCCTCCATTTTCCTCTCATTCATGTGCCCATCCAAGCCCCTCTTAAAAGCCACCAATGAATTTGTCTCCACCACCCTATCAGGCAACGCATTCCAGGCATCCACCACTGTCTGAGTAAAAAAGCTTACCCCTGACATCTCTTCTGAACCTACCCCCTCTCACCTTAAATGCATGCCCTCTGGTATTGGATCACTCAATAATGGGAAAAGGATATTGCTTGTCCACCCTATCTATGCCCCTCATAATTTTATACACTTCCAGCAGATCACCCCTCAGCCTCTGCCGCTCCAGAGAAAAGAGGCCAAGTTTGTCCAGCCTCTCCTGATAGCACATGCCCTCTAATCTAGGCAGCATCCTAGTAAATCTCCTCTGCACCCTCTCTAAAGCCTCGACATCTTTCCTATAGTGAGGTGACCAGAATTGCACTCAATACTCTAAATGTGGCCTAACCTTGTTTTCTTGCCTCAAATGATGTGGCCAAGATGCAGTTTGGGTGCATGGAATTAGACACCTCATTAAATTGAGACTAAATACAGTCTGCTATTCTGTTTGCACTAATATTTACTTTCCAGGCAAATTTAATCCATTGTAACAACCTTGCAAGTAAAATAATCAATATTTTTCAATTTTAGTAATAGTTCATTCTGATGGCTCAATGATCAGTCTCCCTTGTCTCGTCCCTTTGGTGAACTCATTCCTGATTGTGAAGGAGTTTGACTGGGGAGGGATTGGTATAAAGACTTTATATATGTTCTTACATTTCTTAGATCCTAAAGACTGTTTTGTGAATAAATGTAGTGTTGTGATGTTTTCCATGTGAAGTAAATCTGGAGGTCTTGTAATTTGTTACCAGAGGTACATCTGGAAATGTTTTACTGTTCACTCAGAATTGTGCTGCAAGCAATCTGCTCTCCGGAAAGCTGCTGTCTACAAGGTTAATTACAGGATCAACTTCATACAGAAGGACTAACAGGGAATGGAAGCTAATAAACGTAGGGCAACATTTGTGACAATATCATGTTACAAAATTATTCTTTTTTACAGAACTCATTTTTATTCAAGTAAGATTTTGTGAACAAATTACAATAATTTTACATATTTTTAATCAAGATATTTTTTCAATGGCATGGAAAACTCTGATTCTTTCTCATGGCTAGAGTTGTGCAAGTATTTCATTTACTGCGCTTCAGAATATAGAAATATAAGTTTAAATACATGGTGCTAGGTAAGGGAAAATTATGGCATACATTGGTCATATGGTCATTAAGAATTCTTTTCAATGAGTCTCTGATTCTCCAGGATCCAAATACTGAAGATCTGAGCCAAATCCTCTGTGTGTGTGTGTGTGTGTGTGTGTGTGTGTGTGTGTGTGTGTGTGTGTGTGTGTGTGTGTGTGTGTGTGTGTGTGTGTGTGTGTGTGTGTGTGTGTGTGTGTGAAAATAGAGCATTTGTTTGTATTTTAAAGTTATTAATTTACTAATGGGAGAATAAATGTAAAATCATTTCAAAAAATTAAAATAAATACTTTTTAATATATGATCTTTTTATTATGATAACAAGAAAGCAATTACAAAGAGCTCTGCTCTTTAATCACACCTATATTTGGCATCAAATGTGAAAACCAAGATTTCCATTAACACGTTACTCTGAATGTTTAGGTTCATAATGTTTAACATTTAGTCATTCTTTTAAGCTAATGACACAATTTCATTAGCCAAAAGTTGAACCAGAGTTAATATCAAGATAATCGCACATCTTGGCAATTTTCATATTATCTATCAATGGTAATTGCTAAGCAAAATAACTCAGTTTCTTTCACAAAGTTACATGTGGAACAGAAGCACTGAATCTACAAAGTTTTCTTTTTTAAATCATTAACATAGACCTCTGCTAATATACCACCAATATGTAGATAAAGGAGATTTTAGTTCCCAGCAAGGTTCTGGCAAGAAAAAGCACCAGCAAGTTCATTTCCTCTCTGTCCAAAGCTGAATGGGACCTGGCTGATTTTAACGGACTGATTTCATTTAATCCTGCCAGAAGCTGCAGAAATTCAGAGGCCAACTTCTGATACAAGGTAGGTGGTGGGATCAGTTGGCAGATCTTTTGTAGAAATCTCATAATCAGGAATTGGGGGAGGGAAGGTGCAAGCATGTAGACAGGGTGGCCAATGTTCTCTCTGTGTGGCCCATAGAATTATTTCTCCTCTTTCCTCCTGGCCCCAAAGGAACTTTAAAAAAAACTTGGCTTTTTGGGTCTCCTCTGGCCATGATCCTTTCCAATGTTACTTTCACCTGGAGGGGAACCACTGCAACTTCCAGCTTAAAAGTTCATTTTGACAGGATTCTTAAGGTCATCTCCAGGACAGGATCTCCTGATGTTCATTTATGAATAGCCATGGGGCAAAATGGGGCAGGGGCATGTAATGTTGCATCCTATGCACAAGAAGGTCATTGCTTTGTTGGAAGTGATCATAGCAGCCACACACACCTGAACAGGAGGGGTGGCTGTATTTAAATTGCATTGAGGAGAATTTCAACTTCTATTCCTCTTAGTGCAAACTGAAAAATATAAGAAATCACCCTCATTGTTCACGCAAAAATAATGTAAGGGATTACTGATACGAAACTCTGTGTTTTTGTGGCCTGAACCTTGAATTGTAGCTGGTGGAAGTAGATTTCCCCCCTCAAAGGTCCAGTTTCAATGGATAACATTTCAGTTTGTGTTCTGGGACATACTTCCCATCTATACTGAGCAGTCAACAGTTTTCCTATGAGCAGTCTTCTCCAACTCTGTTACATAGAAAATTAAGATACAGATAATGATGAGGAATGTACTGAGATTAAGTTGATCAGGTAACAGTGGAGGTATTCCCCCATTTAAAGATACATCCACTCCAGGTACGGGCGCAAGAATTTAAATCTGACTACTTTTGGAGTAGAACTTTAAACATACATGATACATATGCATGCATTCTTAACGTAGTTAACTACTAGGGAAGGGTACCTGACCCTGCCTTCCCCTGTGTTATCTCACACCTGCATATATCAACCGTGATGTCTTGTCTCATCTTATCAATAAGTAATTAATTTAAAGGGTGTATTTCACCTGTTAAGTCATTAAGAGTAATGCCAAATGTTGCCACCAGATACAATGAACACTGAATAAAAGCACCCCACTGCCAGCAATTGTAAAGTTCTCCTCATCTTTCGATTCCTTTTCCACTAATTTATTTCAGACTGTCACAGAATATTTCTAATTGTACTCAAATCAACCTAGAGACAAAAGCATTGCTTGCCAAAGCAGTGCAGTATGTGGGGTTCCCCCAAAATGACTATCAGCAGTGTAGCAGGGCTTTGCATTTTCACCATGTGGCAGGCATCTCCAAGGAACAAGACACTTACAATTCATGTAAAGGAATTGCCCATCAAAGGAACAGATTCCAGCACTGAAAATACAGTTCATCTTATTTCATCCACCAATAAATCATGCAGATTAGTGGTCAGATTTCTAGCATCTGCCATTCTGCTACTCTTTGCAACAGAAATGCCAGTATTTTAGTGAATCCTGGAAGGTCAAGACTATTTTCTGCAGCTGTGACTGTTATTTTCAAAGAAGAATGAACCTGCAGTTACGTACAATTCCACCGCTGTACAGGCCAACCTAATTCCCGATCCGACAGGCAGGCAGGGATCAACTCATCTATTAAGTTATTTTAATGACCTCTTGTGCTGATCGGGATAGGTAAAAATTCAAATTAAGAGCTTTAAACAAAAATCCTCCAAGTGACAGTTTCTAGAGGGTGACAGATTGTTGTGGATGGTCAGGAATGTGGAGTTGAGGTTACAGTCGGATCAGTTGGGATCTTATTGAATGGCAGAACAGGTTCGAGGGACCAAGTGGCCTACTTCAGCTCCAAGTTGATTCTCTTTTATAGAACTAGAAAAATTTATGTAATACAGTCAGTGTTCTGTGTAATAATCTCCATTGGAGTCATAGAGTCAGAAGGCACTGAAACAAGCAATTCATTCCACTGCATCCATGTTGACTGTCAAGTCCCCATCTACATTAATCCCCTTTTTCCTCTCAAATCCCCATGAATTCCCCTCCCTCCACCTTCCAATTTTCCTGCCACCTACCTGCATTGGGGCAATTTAGAGTAGCCAATTCACCTACCAACACCACGTCTTTGGCATATGGAAGGAAACCGGAGCACTCAGAAATCATAGGGAGAACTTTCGAACTCCACACAGACAGCTCTCCAGGTCAGGATCGAACTGATCGCTGGAACTGTGAAGCAGCACCGCTAACTGCCTTGCCACTGTGCTGGACTTTATAATAACACAGAGAGGAAGAAATTCAAAAATATCATTTAGAATGAAATCCTTCCAAAATGTTAATCTATTTAACCTTTAAAAAATGTCTGATACTCTCAGCCTATCTCGAAACACCATTAAGCAAAATATGACTCTGATATATCTATTTCTTACATATGCTCTCAAAGTCAGATGGCCCAGTTAATAACAACCAATGAGCAGTGTTGTCCCTGGGAAGTGGTTTGAAATTGCCAGAATTAATTTTGTTATTTGAATTTTTGCTATCAGAGATAGAGGGATCTTATTCCTTGCAGGAAATGAAAACTAAAGGATGGCACTCCAGTATAAACACATGACACCTATTCTCATGGTATACTGATGTGAGAAAAGTTGATTGTTTGGACAGGTAAATTAGTTTATATGCATCCAGATTGGAAAATGGAAAACTAATTCTGCTGCCTATTACTATCCAGTAAACTTTGTTGAAGCAATGTGTATCTGTATCTGTATGTGCATTTGTATGCATTGTATTATGTGCGAGTAAGAATATGTGAGTGTGTGTGTGGGGTGTGGAATTATACTCCTGTAAGTTATCAATGCCTCAGGAGAGTGGAGAAGGAGAGAAAAAAGAACATTGACAATGAGGTGCAGAGATCTCAAGTTATCAACAACATAGACATGGATGCAGTGGGCTGAAGGGCCTGTTTCTTTGCTGTACATCTCTATGACTCTATACTAAATAGTGACACAATTCTCTGGACTAATCCATTCAGGACACTTAACACACTGGGTATAGGACAATTTCTTTTATTTATTCTGATTAGTGTATTTATCAAGAGTTTTCAGAATTTTTAATTCACTGCGCATCAGGGGTAAGATTGATATTGTTTTGCTTGTCAGCTTCTTTGAGAAGACAGTCATGGATGAGAAAGGAGAAAGGCAAGTTTTTAATTCATGGCACTTTAAGCACAATATTTGTAAAATATATTTATTCTTTCATGTGATACAAAAATATGAATACCAGCTTAACTATATTTCTTTGTAAGTGGTACTTTGTAATTCAGTAACTAATAGCCAGATATGCCCCCTGCAATTATAGAGACTATTTTCCATAAAATGCAAAGTTGAGCTTTAGGAGTTTTTTTTCAGTTCACAATTTCAGAATGTGGGATGTGGTGAGATCTACATTTCTTGGCTATTCCATTACTCTTGAACTGCCGCAACTACCCCGACACTTCTGCTTTTAACCCTTACAGAGCTGATTGAATTTTGAATTAAAGTTCCATTGGCTCAGTGCCTTACCTTTCCACACCCACCTTTCTCAGTTAAGGAACCAGCACAGGACAATGTTTCTGCACTAACAATGAGTATTCCTGAACAGTGAGGGGTTTATAACTGCCTATTTCCTTAAACAGGAAGAATTTTTTTGACGTGGAAGACAATGAAGGTGCACAATTTTTCTTCAAGTATATATGAGAGCTGTTGGTGCTGCATCACTTCTGGTGAACCTACTCTCACAGTGTTGTAAGGTAAGGAGTTCCAGGATTTAGGCCCAAGGTAGTGTGCAGTATGAAGAGCATTTCTCTAGCTGAACATACCGGAGAAATGCAACGCCAGATGCCTATCTCTATTCACTTTGCAAGGAATTATCATTGTAATTATATTCTGTGGTTATGTACTGGATTTACACCATCAGCTTTCATGTACTTGGGAGGAAAATCATGCATCTTCACTGTATTCTACGATAAAAAAATTGTTCCTGTTTAAAGAAAAAAAAGCAGCTACAAAACCTGTATTGTTGAGCAATGTTCATTGTCGGTACAGGAACATTGCCTTGTGCTTACCTCTTAAATGAGAGGGTTGGTGAGGAAAACTAAAGTGCTGAGAGCCATTGAAGAGTCAGAATTCAATCAGCTCTGAAAGGGTTAAAGGAAGAATTGTCACTTCATGTTCAATTTGAATCAACATCAATTTCCAGTGATATCCTGTTGCTGACAAGTCCCAGATGGTCACCAGCTCAGAGCTTCTTTCATTTCAGTCAATCTTCTCATCATTTTCTTGGACACAATAATTGAATTAGTAATATATTTTGCATCTGACTGGTCTGTGATTTAATCAAAATAGGCTCTTCAGAGATTCTGCAATCCTGATATTTTCCACTGGGTTAACTGATAAAGCAACAAACAATTCAAACATAAAGTAGATAAACAAAGGAGCTGAGGTGCAATCAGAGCCTGACATAATGTGCGCAGTGGTTTTGAAGTTGGGATTACGAAGTACTAATACTGTCTGTCATTCAGTAAATGGTGAATTTATTTTGAAAGCAAAATGATATTGAAGCTATTTGGAATATATGTTAAGGTCCTAGCAAGACTTATTGAAACAGCTCAGCTATGTTTGCCTATTTTTTAATTGTTGCAAAAGTTTGCATTCGATCAGTTCACAATATTTTAGTATATGGATAGATAAAACATGCAACAAAAATCATAAAGTAAATTGTAACATGTATGTGTTTTTGTGTAGTTAAAATTGCTCAGTTTATGAATGCTCTTAATTTATGGGGAATAATATAACTGCTTGGATGTATGTTAAATGTTCTTAAGCTTGAGGTCCTTGGATCAGTTTGATAACTGTAGAACATATTTGATAGTTCTGTTTTGGTGTTTCGTCTAGCGGCTGTTCCTTTCAATCCAATCACAGTATGTCAGAGTCTGGAGATTCACAGAGCAGCCGCTAGAAAGGACGGTGGAGGAAGAAATAGGATTAAAAGGAACTTCACTCCTTCCCATGGATGGATTCCTGTCTTTTTAAATCATGATATGAGGATCATTAGGATATTTTGGGCATGTGCCTTCATCGTTTCAGCTGGGGGTGGGAGTGGCATTCACTTAATTAGGGTCACAATGATTTCAGCAGCTTGTTCCAAGGTGTGTGAAACTTATTTACTTGCACGACATTTAAAATATATAATTTCAAATTTGCTGTATATTTGTGTTGATTGTTGTGGATAAACTGGCTTTTAAAGAAAACAATTCCTGGCACCGGTTCACCCGGGAATTTATAGTGCTGGGGATAAGGGAGAAACTGAGATAGATATCCCATTGAGTCATAGAGTACTACAGCACAGAAACAGGTCCTTCGGCCCATCTAATCGATGCTGCCCTGATCTTCTGCCTGGTCCCATCTACCTGCACCCGAACCATATCCCTCCAAACCCCTCCCATCCATGTACCTATCCAAACTTCTCATAAGTGTTACAGTTGATCCCACATCTACCACTTCCACTGGCAACTCATTCCACACTCGCACCACCCTCTGAGTGAAGAAGTTCCCCCTTAGATTCCCCTGATATATTTCACCTTTCACCCTAAACCCATGTCCTTTAGTTCCAGTCTCACTCAACCTTAGGGGAAAAAGCCTGCATGCAGTCACCCTATCTACACCCCTCATGATTTTGTACACCCCTATAAGATCACCCCTCATTCTCCTGCACTCCCAAACTTTGCTCCCAACTCTTTCAATGAGGCAAAGATTAATGTGTGCAGGTACAGGAGTTATCAAACTTCCCTTAAAAAAATTTAAAAGGACATGGAAAAGGGGGCAGATATCCCGTTTAATGATGTTCCAACTCAAAATCCTCTCTTGCCTACCCAAATAATGGTAGCTTTGGACCCAAGAATTTCAGGCATTCTGCGAAATGGTCACCTAGTCTGTGTTTGGTCTCAGCAATGTAGAGGAGGCCACACTTGCAGCACCGAATGCAGTAGATGATATTAAGGGAGGTCTCACCTGAAATGACTGTTTGGGTCCCTGGATGGAGGTGATATAGGGGCAGGTGTTGCACCTATGGTGGGGGCAGTGGAAAGTTGCCGGGGTGGGAGCGGGATGGGTTGGGGGGGTGTGTGGGTGGAGGAGTGAACTAGGGAGTCACAGAGAGCGTGGTCCCTGCGAAAGGTAGAAAGGGCTGGGGAAGGGAAGATATGCTTGATAGTGGGGTCCCGTTGGAGATGGCAGAAGTGGTGGAAGATGATATGTTGGATACATAGGCTGGTGGAATGAAATGTGAGGACAAGGGGGACTCTTATCTCTGTTGGGTCTGGGGGGGGGTGTGAAAACAGAGGTGCGGGAAATGGCAGAGATACGGGTGCAAGCTCTCTTGACCACAGTCGGGGGAAATCCCGGTTAGAAAAGAAGTTGGACATCTCGGATGTCCTGGAGTGGAAAGCCTCATCATGGGAGCAGATGTGGTGGAGGCAGAGAAATTGAGAAAAAGGGATAGCATCCTTGCAGGAGACAGGGTGAGAAGAGCTGGCACCAATGCAGTCATGGCTATAGCAGAGAAAGAGTTGAGGAATGGGGCCAGTGTAGGCTTGGAACAGAGACTGTTCAACGTAGCCAACGAAGAGGCAGGCACAGCTCGGGCCCATGTGAGTACCCATAGCTACGCCCTTGGTCTAGAGAAAATGAGAAGAATCGAAGGTGAAGTCGTTCAGGGTGAGGACAAGTTCAGCAAGGCAGAGGAGAGTGTTAGTGGAAGGGACTTGTTCTGTCTCTGGTCAAGAAAGAAGCGGAGGGCGGTGAGGCTGTCATGATGGGGAATGGAGGTACATGGGGAATGGAGGTACATAGGGACTGGACGTCCATGGTGAAGATGAGGTTGTGCATGCCAGAGAACTGAAAGCTACGGAAGAGTTAGAGAGCGTGTGATGTGTCACAGATGTAGGTGGGAAGGGATTGGACCAGGGAGACAGGATAGTGTCCAGGTATGAGGATACGAGCTCTGTGGGGCAAGAGCATGTGGAGACGGTCTGACAGGTCAGTCCTTCTTGTGGATTTTGGGGAGGAGCTAGAAGCGGGCAGACCTAGGCTGTGGGACTATCATGTTGGTAGCTGTGGGGGGGAGATCACCCGAGGTGATGAGGTCAGCGATGGTGCGGTAGATAATGTCCTGATGGTTCTTGGTGGGGTCATGGTTCAGGGGTAGGTAGGAGGAAATGTCTGAGAGTTGCTGTTTCTCCCACCACCCCCATGCTTCTTCTCTTCTTCCCTTTCCTAGCCTATCTCTCTTTTTTCTACCCTTTCTTTTCTGTCCTTCCCTTTGACCCATCCCCCGGTGGATCTGCTCTCCCCTCCTCCCCCACACCTGCCTATCACTATCTCTTACCTGCATCTACCTATGAAGAAAGGTCCTGACCCAAAACATTGACTGCCTGCTTTTCTCCACGGATGCTTCCTGGCCTGCTGAGTTCCTCCAGCATCATCGTGTTAAATTAATTAAAAGTTGAAAGAAAATAAACTTCAAGGATACCGTACAAGTTGATGGGTTTCAGAGTCCTAGTGTTACTGTTGATTGACTGGCTTATGTAATAGAACCTTAGTAAGCATCAGAGCTTTAGAATCTTGGTTAAAAACCACTGAATTAAAGCTTAACATTAAAGCTGATCATATTGCGTATCTAAATAAATTAATGTTTTGTAAACATTAATTTTACCAACCATAAATTGTAGATCAGCATTGTGTATTCACTTCCAGGCATGGTTAAAATGCTTCAAAAACCAGTCATCCCTTTCCAAAGATCATCTTGACAAGAATGAAGGAATCATGCTTTAATGTATCATCACATGTTTACATTTAAGGTCCTTTGCACAGTAGACTACTTACAATGTAAGTAGTAAGTAGTCTACTGTGATTGCCATTGAATTCCTAGAAGTGACCTTAAATTACTTTTGTTTTCTATGACTACATTGTGGTAGCCGTGATTTTAGGGAGCTCGAGAAGTGAGATCTGTTGTCTCCCATTATGTATTATTTTTGCTTTTGTGCAATTGGCTTCAGAACACTTCCTTGGTTATGGACAATCTCTAATAATTTGAATGATCCAGTGACATGGAATCCAGAGAAGATATAACATTCACATCCACGGGCAGAGAAGTTCCAATCATCTGTTGTCACTTGTCGCAATTCAGAACCAACTTTCCTGACAACGCCTCAACTTTTTCGAACAATTTTTTGGTCCCAGACAAACAAATCCAGCAGAACAAACTTCAAATTGTAGACATCTCCTGGGAACTTTCATATTGTCTTGTCCTTATACCTGCTCGAAGGATGAATGGTAAAAAAAGCAAGCTACACTGTTGTAATTTAGCATTTGTTCAGTTAGTTAAGTTGAAGATTGACATGCACATAATTAGAAATGGTAATGTACTCCCTCCACCAGTAAATGATTGTAGACATTACTTTTCTACAGCTTTGGAAACCAAACCTACTGACTATAACCCTTTGAGGAGTAATGAAAATTCCTTCCCAGCAAATGAATGATTCGATGCTTGTACCAGTGTGGTTTCCAAATGTTGTAAAAATTTAGTATCATAGAGAGTCATAGAGCAAAACGGCACGGATACAGGCCCTTTGGCCCAACAAGTCCATGCTGACCATATTGTCCACCGAGCTCATCCCAATTTCCTGTGTTCGGCCCATATCCCTCCAGGCCCCTCCACTCCAAGCACCTATCCAAGTGCTTCTTAAATGATACTATTGTACCTGCCTCAACAACTTTCTCTGGCAGCTCGTTCCATATACTCACCACTCTCGGTGTAAAAAAGTTGCCCCTCAGGTCCCTTTTAGATCTTTGCCCACTCCCCCTAAATCTATGCCCCGTAGTTTTGGACTCCCCTACCCTGGGAAAAGACTTACCATCCATTTATCTATGCCTCTCATAATTTTAAACACTTCATAAGATCTCCCCTCATTCTCCTAAATTACAAGGAATAAAGGAACGAACTATGCACTTGTACTCTTGGTTCCGTCTGTTTCATTACACTCCCTAGTATCCTAACATCCATTGTATAAGCCCTATGTTGGTCTGACTTTCCAAACTGCATCACCTTACACTTATCTGTATTGAAATCCATTTGCCACTCCTTGGCCCACTTCCCTAACTGATCAAGATCCCCTTGTAATCTATGATAACCTTCACGATCAACAACACCTCCTAATTTTGTGTTATCCTCAAACTTATTGTTCAAGCCTTGTGTATTCACATCCAAATCATTTGTATAAATAATCAATAACAAGAGTCCCAACACCGATCCCTGCAGCACACCACTAGTCACCAGCCTCCATTCCAAGAAACAATCTTCAACCACCACCCTCTTCTTCCTACCTCCAAGCCAATTTTGAATCCACCTAACTAGCTCTCCCTGGATTCCATGGGACCTAACCTTCCAGACCAGCCTGCCATGTGGGACCTTGTTGAAGCCCTCGCTAAAGTCCAAATAGACAACATCCAATGCCATACTCTCATCTACTCTTTTGGTTACCTCTTCAAAGGACTCTGAAAGATTTGTCAAACATGACTTCACTCACACAAAGCCATGCTGACTCCTCCTAATCAGGATCTACCAGCTATCAAAATGTTGGTAAATCCTGTCCCTCAGAATTCCCTCCAGTAACTTTCCCACCACTGATGTCAGGCTGACCGGCCTGTTGTTCCCTGGCTTAACCTTGCTACCCTTCTTAAACAACGGAACGACATTAGCCACCTTCCAGTCTTCAGGAACTTCACCAGTGGCTAACAATGAAGCAAACATCTCTGTAAGGGCCTCTGCAATTTCTTCTCTAGCCTCCCACAAAGTCCGAGGATATACTCCATCAGGCCCTGGGGACTTATCCACCTTAATGCACTGTAAGGTTGAAAATACTTCCTCCCTGGTAATATGAATGTTCTCCAAAACATCTCTACTTGTTTCCCTTATCTCATGAACAACTACAATTTTCTCCTCAATAATCACTGAGGAGAAATCGTCGTTAAAAATCCCACCCATTTCCTGCGGCTCGAGACATAGGCAGCCCTGCTGATCTCTCCCTAGCCATTCTTTTACTCTTAATATACCTATAGAACCTCTTGTGATTTTCCTTAACCTTACCTGCCAGATCCATCTCATTACCTTCTCTTTGCCCTGCTCATTTCCCTCTTGTGTATTCTTTTTATCGTCATCAAGGGATTCACTCATCCCTGACCTCCTAAACCCAATGTATGCTTCCTTCTTTATCTTAACCAGAGCCTCAATATCTCTTGTCAGCCAGGGTTCCCTAAACTTGCCAGGTTTGCCATTCACCCTAACAGGAACATGCTGCCCCTGATATCACACTCTTAAAAGCTTCCCACTTGCCATTCGTTCCTTTCCCTTCAAACAGGCTCAACCAATCGACTTTGCTAGATCCTGCCCAATTCCCCCAAAGTTAGCCCTACTCCAGTTTAGGACCCTAACCTGTGGACCTGTCCTATCCTTTTCCATTACTACCTTAAGATAATAGAATTATGTTTGCTAGAGCCAAAATGCTCCCTGACTCCACCTCAGGTACTGGCCCTGCCTCGTTCCCCAAGAGGAGGTCCAGTATTGCACCCTCCCAAGTAGGGCCCTCTATGTATTGGCTCAGGAAACTGGACATACTTCACAAAATCCACTCCACCCAGGCCCTTAACACTCTATGTGGCCCAATCAAAATCAGGGAAATTAAAATCTCCCACTGATACAACCCTGTTATTCTTACAACTATGAGCAATTTCTCTACACACTTGCTCCTCAAGTTCCCACTGACTACTAGGGGGGTCTATAATACAACCCCGAGCAGAGTGACGCTCCCCTTCTTGTTCCTAACTTCTACCCATATGGCCTCACTGGACGATCCTCCAGGTATGTCGTCTCTAAGCACTGCTGTTATGTCCTCCCTTATCAAAAAGGCAACACCCTCTCCTTGCTCACCTGTACCTCTGTCATGCCTGTAGCAGCTGTATCCTGGAACATTGAGCTGCCAGTTCTGCTCTTCTCTCAGCTATGTTTCTGTTATGGTTATAACCTCCCAGTCCTCAGAGCCAATCCATGCTCTGAGTTCACCCGCTTTACCTGTTAATCCTTGTGCATTGAAACAAATGCAGTTTAAATGAGTATTCCTTTTCTGTGCCCCTGGCTGTCCTGATTATTAACTTGCTATCACAAGCTACTGCTTTATCCCACAACCTGCTCCTGCTCAGCCAATCTAGTTTAAATCCTCCTGTGTGGCACTAGCAAACTTCACTGCAAGGGCATTGGTCCCTCTCTGGTTCAGGTCACCTCTACCCCAGAAGAGATCCCAATGGTCCAGGAACCTGAATCCCTGTCCCCTGCACAAGCTCCTCAGCCATGAATTCATCTGGCCTATCTTTCTATTTCTGACCTCGCTAGCACGTAGCACCAGGAGTAATCTGGAGATCACTACCCTCGAGGTCCTGCTTCTTCTTACCTAACTCTCGATAATGATTCTGCAGGACCTCATCCCTTGTTCCACCCATGTCGTTTGTACCGACATGTACAACGGCCTCTGGCTGTTCACCCTCCCCCTCGAGAATGTTCTGCACCTGCTCAAAGATATCCTTGACTCTGGCACTTGAGAGGCAATGCATCATCCTGGCATCTCTTCTGTTGCCACAGAATCTCCTGTCTGTCCCCCTAACTATCAAGTCTCCTATTACTATCGCCCTGTCTAACTGCACCCTTCCCCTCTGAGCCTCAGAGCCAGTCACAATGCCAGAGACCTGACTGCTGTTGCTAGCCCCTGAAAGATCATCTCCCCCAACAGTATCCGAAGAGGTACAGTATATCTGTTAGTGAGGGGAATGGCTACAGGGGAATCCTACACTGTCAGCCTACTCATACTTTTCCTGGTAGGCACCCATCTATCTGAAGTCTGTACCTTGGGTGTGACCACCTCAGTAAAAGTCTCATCTGTGATGTTCTCAGAATCCCCGATGATCCTAAGTACATCCAAATCCAGCTCCAGTTCCCAGTCTGTCAGGTGCTGCAGCTGGGTGCACTTCCCCCAGATGTAGTTATCAGGGAGACCATGAGATTCTCTGACTCCCCTTCTTGCAGGAGGAGCATTCCACTGTCCAAACTGCCATCCTGCCTAAACTGACTCAACTGCTAAGAATGAATAAGAAATTTTAAAAAACCTTACCTGCTCCTCATTGAAGCCTCTCTAGCCAAAGCCTTGAGTCTCCTCTCTTACACTGACTTATTCTCACAATGGCCGCTCCAAAATAGCTTAGAGGAAGCTAGAAATTTGCTCTATCATGAAGCCTGAAATTGTGCAATCAGCTGAAGGGTCCAGACTGCCGCTGAGTCTGCTGATTCTAGGTAGAGATGGTAAACAATAAATCCAAGAGGGAATATCAAAGCTCATAAATGCATAATGGTCACTTAAGTAAGGTACTGAAGGGCAAAAAGTGGTCATGCATTGTACCCTGTTATGGACTCAGTGAAAGTCCCTTTAAGATAGAGTGTGTGTGTATGTGTGTGTGGGGCGTGCTTACGTCAATAGAAGATAAAGGACGTAATGACGTTGTTGAAGAAGGTTGAAGAAGAAGAAGAAGAGAGAGAGAGAAGGGAGAGAGACACCAGCCTGCTTGTTTTTCTCTATCGATGGATGAGAAACAATAACTGTGTTTACCACTGAAATCCATGTATGGAAGTTGGAAGTAATCCGGTGGAGTTCACTTTGTTGCTGACCTGTAGAAGGAAACAGGTATTTGTGTGTGGACGACCACGGTTCGGATGCTTTTCGGGGTGAGGAAGTCACTACCGAGTAAACACTGAAGTGTCGTTTGGGTTCCATCGTGGAACATTTGGATTTCGTATGTACTCTCTCTATGTTTTTCTACATCTACATCTTATCTTCAGACAACGGTGGTTGTTGAAGAAGCCCTTGCTCATGTTTCACCTTATGGCTTGCGGAACTGAACTTTAAGAACCATTCAGGAACTGGGAGTTTTGGACTTTGTCACACACACACACGAAGAGTTTAGTTTTGGGGTTAACGTTCGAGGTTTAACATTTTTGAATTCTAACATACTAACATTTTTACTTTTATTTTACGTATTATCATAAGTAGTGATTAATAAAATAGTTTTTAACACTGAATCATGCTCAGTGTGTTTCTTTTGTTGCTGGTTTGTGACAAAATTGGGGGCTCGTCCGGGATAGTTCCCAAGGTTAACGAGTGTCGTCTGGGATTGTACCCCAGATTGACGAGATTTGTTCGGGATTCAATCCAAAGATTTTGAGGGAGGTCTGATAAATTCTTTTTAATTGGCTTGTGTGTGTGGAAACCAGCAGCAATGGATATTAAGGCATTTTTGGAGTCACCAACCCAAAAGGGATTGGAGGTGGCGAAAAAGGATGATCTGATAAAGATTGCTACAAGGCTAAACCTTACAGAAGTAAAGCAGTCTATGAGAAAGGCAGATATTCAGAGACTGATAGCTGGCCATTATGTGGAAAAGAAGGTGTTTGAGAAGGAAGTGTTAAAACAGTTTCCTGGCAGTGAAATAGCAATTTCTGAGGCACAGGTGCAGCTGGCAAAGATAGAGGCTGAACGAGAACAAAAGAGATTAGAGGCTGAACGAGAACAAACCCAGTTAAAGATAGAAGCTGAACGAGAGGAAAAGAGATTAGAGGCTGAACAAAAGCTAACTCAGATGAAGATAGAGGCTGATCTAGCAATGAAGCAGATGGAATTGAAGAGGATGGAGCTGGATAGTGAGGAGAAGGAGAAACAGAGGCAGCATGAGTTACAAATGAAGCGTAGGAGTTCGGAATCTGATTCTGATGATGGTTTTTCAGCCAGCAGGGAGGTTCGATTAGTCCCTCCATTTGAAGAAGATCAGGTTGATCAGTATTTCCAACATTTTGAAAAGGTTGCTGTGAGTTCAAACTGGCCAAGGAAAGGATGGGCTCTTATGGTACAGAGTGTGATTAAAGGTAAAGCTCAAAAAGCTTATTCTGCTTTGTCTGTTGAGGATGCAGCTGATTATACCAAGGTAAAACAAGCTATATTGAAGGCCTATGAATTGGTCCCTGAGGCTTATAGACAAAAATTCAGAGACTTGAGGAAATCTGCAGATCAGACTTATATGGAATTTGCCAATGGAAAGAGAATATGTTTTGAACGATGGTGCCTGGCTAAAAATGTAGATGGGGATTATGATAAATTGACAGAATTGATACTGGTGGAAGACTTTAAAAGATGTGTTCCAGCTGAATTAACAACATATTTAAATGAAAAGGCAGTGGAAACTTTACAAGAAACTGCTAGGTTGGCAGATGATTATGCTTTAACCCATAAATCCAAATGGGGACAACCTAAAACCTTTCAAAAGAGTTACAAAGACAATCCAGGTAAACCAGAGATTAAATTGGGAGGTAATCAAAAAGGAAAAGATGAAAAGAAGCCAGGGCTGGAGAAACCTGTTGAGCGTACTTGTTATTACTGTAGGAAACCTGGCCACGTGATATCTAATTGTGCCCTTTTGAAGAAAAAGAAGGAAGCTGGGCCCAATGCTTGCTTTCAGGCAATTAAAAATCAAGAAGGTTTAGGAGATGCTGTTAAAGATCAGTCCTTGCAAGAGGGAAAAGCGGAAAAGTTGGAGGAGGTGAGAAAGGAATTCCGTTCGTATGTATCAGAGGGTTTTGTTTCACTGAATGATGAGTCACCCCAGGTGCCAGTGAAAATTCTTAGAGATACTGGGGCTAGTCAATCTCTCTTGCTGGACAGTGTTTTAAATTTTGGTGAAGAAAGTGACACTGGTGAAGTAAATCTAGTACGAGGCGTTACAGGTGAGACCATGTCTGTCCCTTTTCACAGGGTGATTTTAAAGTCAAAGTTCGTAGAAGGACCAGTCGAGATAGGGATAAGACCTAGTTTGCCAGTGGAAGGAGTTTCTTTGTTATTGGGAAATGACCTTGCAAATGGAGAAAGTGATCCTGTGGTACGGTTAACAACCAAACCAAGGATTGATGAGTCTGAGGATGATCCAGATGTTTACCCATCATGTGCGGTGACTCGAGCTAGAGCTAAAGAATTAGCCAAGACAGACAGTCCGGTGCAGTCTGATGTAGTTCCTTGTGACAGTCCTAAACAGGAAGAAAATTATGATGCCTTATCTGAGACTTTTCTGTCTTCACTGGAGGATCAACATCCTTACAGTGAGCCTGAATTTAAAGATTTGTCTTTGTCGAGGAAGGATTTTATGGTGGAACAGACAAAGGACCCTGAGTTGACAGAATTGAAAGAAAAAGCTCTCTCATGTGAGGAGATTGAAAAGGTGCCAACTGGATATTATGTCAAAAATGGAGTGTTAAGGAGGAAATGGAGACCTCCCCATGTCCAAAAAATTTAAAACTCGGTTGGAAAGAGTCTGCCAGCTAGCGAGAGAGAATCTGAAAACAAGCCAGATAAGAATGAAGACATATTTTGATAGACGTGCTCGGCCTAGGACATTCGCAGTGGGGCAAAAGGTGTTGGTATTTTTCCCTAGCCAAAATAATCCCTTACAAGCTCGTTTTTCTGGACCCTATGTTATTGAATCTCGAGTGACTGATCTAACATATATAATCAAAACACCAGATAGACGCAAGAAAACACAACTCTGTCATGTAAACATGCTAAAACCTTATTATGAGAGGGATTCAGTTGTGGCCTTGGTGGATGGTGAAAAGGTTGTTTCTAGAATGCCTGATGTTGATGTTGAGGAAGGCCAATTTAGACCAAATATTGTTCCATCGAAACTAAAAAACCAAAATATCATGGAGAACCTTAAAACGAAGTTGGACCATTTACAAGTTTCACAAAAACAACAGATGAGAGAATTAATTTTAAAATTTAAAAATCTGTTCCCAGATGTTCCAAACAGAACATCGATAATTACCCATGATGTTGATGTTGGGGATGCAAAACCAATCAAACAACACCCATATCGAATGAATGTGGAAAAAAGTAAACTTGTTGATCAGGAAATAAAATACATGTTGGAAAATGATATTATTAGACATTCTACTTCAAATTGGAGTTCGCCCTGTGTTATTGTACCTAAACCTGATGGAACTGTTAGATTTTGCACAGATTACAGGAAAGTGAATGCTGTAACAAAGTCAGATGCTTACCCTATTCCTAGGGTGGATGATTGCATAGACAGAGTGGGAAAGGCAAAATTTCTTACAAAGATTGACCTATTAAAAGGGTACTGGTGTGTTCCATTAACAGATAGAGGAAGGGAAATTTCAGCCTTTGTAACCCCTTCTGGATTGTATGAATACAATGTTTTGCCATTTGGAATGAAAAATGCTCCGGCAACATTTCAAAGAATGATTAATTCAGTGATTCATGGGTTAAAACATACAGATGCCTACATTGACGACTTAGTGACTGGGAATGATACATGGGAGGATCACATCTCTGCGTTAGAAAGGTTGTTTGAAAGACTTTCCAAGGCTAACCTTACAGTTAACTTGGCTAAAAGTGAATTTGGCCATGCCACTGTGACGTATCTTGGTTATGTTGTAGGTCAAGGCAAGCAAGCTCCTGTTCAGGCAAAAGTTCAAGCAATATCTGAGTTCCCTATTCCCACAGGTACGAGGACTGTTAGAAGATTTTTGGGAATGGTTGGATATTATCGAAAATTTTGTAAAAATTTTGCTGATATTGCTCTTCCCCTAACTAATCTTCAGAAGAAGGGAGTAAAGTTTGTTTGGACAGATTCTTGTCAAGAAGCATTTAAGAAGCTGAAAGCCATTTTATGCTACCATCCTGTGCTCAGAACACCTGACTTTGAAAAGCCATTTTCATTAGCAGTAGATGCCAGTGATGAAGCTGCAGGAGCTGTGTTGTTGCAGAAGGGTGACCTTGATGATATTGACCATCCTGTAGCTTACTTTTCAAAGAAATTTAATGAGCATCAAAAGAATTATTCCACCATAGAGAAAGAATTACTGTCGCTTGTTTTAGCCTTGCAACATTTCAGTGTATATGTTTGCACCGCTCAGAAACCATTGACTGTATATACAGATCATAACCCACTGGTGTTTCTGAGCCGAGTCAAAAACAAGAACAGAAGGCTGTTAAACTGGAGTTTAATTTTGCAAGAGTTTGATCTCATGATAACTCACATTAAAGGCAAAGATAATGTGATTGCTGATTGTCTTTCCCGATGTTAAATGGGAAACATGTATCTGTACTAATCTGATAGTCTGTAGTTGTGTAGCATGATAATTATTAACATTACTAACTGTATGCGCGGTTAAAATTTTCTTGGGAAAATTTTTTTTTTAGGTGGGAGGTGTTATGGACTCAGTGAAAGTCCCTTTAAGATAGAGTGTGTGTGTATGTGTGTGTGGGGCGTGCTTACGTCAATAGAAGATAAAGGACGTAATGACGTTGTTGAAGAAGGTTGAAGAAGAAGAAGAAGAGAGAGAGAGAAGGGAGAGAGACACCAGCCTGCTTGTTTTTCTCTATCGATGGATGAGAAACAATAACTGTGTTTACCACTGAAATCCATGTATGGAAGTTGGAAGTAATCCGGTGGAGTTCACTTTGTTGCTGACCTGTAGAAGGAAACAGGTATTTGTGTGTGGACGACCACGGTTCGGATGCTTTTCGGGGTGAGGAAGTCACTACCGAGTAAACACTGAAGTGTCGTTTGGGTTCCATCGTGGAACATTTGGATTTCGTATGTACTCTCTCTATGTTTTTCTACATCTACATCTTATCTTCAGACAACGGTGGTTGTTGAAGAAGCCCTTGCTCATGTTTCACCTTATGGCTTGCGGAACTGAACTTTAAGAACCATTCAGGAACTGGGAGTTTTGGACTTTGTCACACACACACACGAAGAGTTTAGTTTTGGGGTTAACGTTCGAGGTTTAACATTTTTGAATTCTAACATACTAACATTTTTACTTTTATTTTACGTATTATCATAAGTAGTGATTAATAAAATAGTTTTTAACACTGAATCATGCTCAGTGTGTTTCTTTTGCTGCTGGTTCGTGACAACCCCAAAATGGTGTCAACATCTGCTGGATGGGAAGGTATAAAATTGGCAAGGAAATTAATGTGCCCACATTGTCATGCGATCAAGGTTTACAATAAAGCAAGTTGATCATTTATTCTACTCATTGCAGAAGAAAGTATACAATGATAATCTGGGTTTCCCAAATTAGAGCAGAATTATCAGGCCAAAGAAAGAAAGAAAAAAATAGGAGAAACCATCCCAGTAATTAAACAAAAATAGGAACAAGTGATTCCATGAAATAAATGACATCAGCACTCTTGTATCACAGACATTGGTAAACTAACACAATGTCCCAATGCATATTAGAACACTGATTTGTATTTATCATTCACTCACATAATGATTTCCTATTATGGACAGGCAGCAGAAGAGGTAGGATGAATCTCCTCTAGGAACAATGAAAACCTGAAAGGTTAATGATATGTACATGTTAGAAGCCAGTAACAGTGCAACAAGTTACCTCCCTGTCCTCAGCCAGCAAATATTTAATGAGACAAGGGATTGGAAGCTTGAAGCAAAACAAGCTTTTTTTAAAAGAAGGAAAATCACATGTAAAGGATTCTTTGTGAGTTTGTTTTACTTTTTTAGGAGGCTTCTCAGCAGCCCACGCTACACTTGTGATTAAGGTAATTAACAGTAACATCTATCCCTGCAGAAAATTTAAAAAAAACTTATATGATTTACAATTGAATTGCATGTTGTCATCTGGGATATTTCCATTTAAAATTTTCAGCATGAAATTTCTTCTAGTGTCAATAAATATCGCAACATAAGAAATATTTTAATATGAGGTGTACCTTAATATTTATTATTAAATAATTTCTCTTACTAGGAATGGATTTCAAACCATGTAATTAAATAGAAGTAGCACACCATGGTGGGAGATTGGGTCATAAGTTATCAATTTGCTATTAAACTTTATTTAAATGTTCTGGAATTATGTTTATAAATTGCATATGACATTGCTCTGCTCAACTTGCCATTTACTTTATGTATTGCATGCTCCACAATTGATAAAATATTGAATTATCATCCATGCTGACAAAAAGAAAATTCAATAATCTATTTATCTAACAAAATGTCTCAACTTTAGGACATGTTAAGGTCAAATAAAGTGGCTTTTGTCATTTTGATGCAATATTTTGTGTGTGTCACAAATGAATTTCTCAGAGTTGAAATGCTCAGTAACATGAGAAAGATTAAATTTTGAAGCAAAGAAAGAACCTTCAATTTTTTTTATTATTGGAACAAAAATGAAAGACCCCACAGAGAATTTCAATCAAAGAGTGAGATGGCGGTCAATCAGCGAGAAGGCTGGGTCACAACCCGTCTTCCATAGCAGACTCCATAAACCCCTAATCATGTATGTTCCAAAACGGTGAATAGAAATGAAGGAATTGCTCACTCAGGTCAATCAATGGCTTGTAAATGAACATTTTAGTAAAGGATTTTGGTAAGTGTGAGAGTGGTATCTGAAGATTCAGAGTTTGATTTCTTATGTCTCACAAGGAAACTTTTCCATAGCCAGGGCTGGAGATAAGGTTTAAACAATTTCCATCTCATGTCCATCATTGCTGTAACTTTATATTATCATTTATCTGGCTTGCATTAGGTTTTGTACAGTTCATTTTTTTGCTGTACATTACATAACATTTTAAACTTCAAACTTGCATTACAGATTGGTTGAGGGATTTATAATGAGCTTAACTGTCTTGTTTCATCTAAGCTAGACAAACACTTAGTTGCTACGTCTCCGTCCTGTGCAAGAGTATAAATTGGCTGATTATACAAGTTTCTCTCATTGCATTTACCAAATTTAATGAAGTAAATTCCCTCTTGCACTGCTTCCCTTGAGAAACAGTGGAAAGTCTTCTAAATCTTACAGGAATTAAATCATGAGAAGTGGAAATCATTGGAACTACACTGGTTTTCAGTGTTTTGCATTCAATTTAAGATGGAGTCATAGTATCATGCACCACTGTTCAATTTGAGTAAGTCAAGGAGAACCTCTGCATTCACTTTTTTAAACACTATTTTTGAATTTTATTATCTCCCACAATTTTGTGCAATTTAAAATGTTGTATACTGTTTAGAAAATCTCAAAATTCAGTTTCTGTGTTTTTTTTAATTTCTTTTGCATTTTCTGGAGGTTTATGGTAATTGGCCTTGCTTATATTTCTTGAAAAAATAGGGCAAAAATCTAGGGAGCTGATTGTTAATCAAGGAGCTTCAGGAGAACAGAGTAAGATGACACCTATTCAAGTTCCAGTTAAAAATATGCAATATTATATTTTCCATCCTTGGTACATAACATAAGGAATAGAAAAAAGATATTTTGAAATATGTTCTTTAAAATGCATACTGAGAAGGCTGCCTGATAGGGAACAGACCAACTAGTTTGACCTGAAAATTCATCAGAAACTAAATACTTGTTTGGCTTGACAGGCAGGTGTACATTATGTCAATATTAATATTTCCTGAGTGCATAGGTGTCAGCACTCATTAACATGCAATGTAACAATCTAGTATCATACTGTCTCTGCTGTAATTTGATTATTCTGATTTTGATGACAGCTTTGTTGTCAGAATTTACCTGAATTCTAGATCAGGTACTACAGATCCTGATAACTGCTTTCATTCATGGGTTTAGCAATTTAGCTCAACATCACAGAGGTGATCTTGTCATTGCTTAGAATACCCTGTTTAAAGAATTCCAATAAAAAAACATCAAAAATTCCTTTTGCTTCTTATGGGATTAGATTTAACAGATTAATTTACTTTTATTTACCCACTTGATTTATTCTTACTTCTGAATAATTAAAGTTGGCAATGAATTTCTATTTATTGGGCTAAAACACACTGGCTGAGGTTGATGGTTCTGAACAGAACACTTGGCATTTAGCCCTTCAGAATGAAATAAATTCCAGATTTGCAGCATTAAACCAGCCAAATTTATCCATTTGCTCACTGCTGAAACTTCCCATGGAGGCCAGTAGCAGAGCCCAGTTTTACTGCAATTCCCCAGTGCTACACTGTGAAATCATCACTTGGTTGATGACCGGATACAGGCGATGTAAAACCCCATTGATTTCCGTTGAGTTTGTAGGGCACTGCTTTAGCAAGCAAAGGGCAGGGGAAGTTACTTTTTCAGAGATGCAAGAGACTGAAGATGCTGGAATCTGGAGCAAAAAACAAGATGCTGGAGGAACGCAATGGGTCAGGCAGCATCTGTGGAGGGAAATGGACAGTCAGTGTTTCTTTTTTGTTTTAATTATTTTTCTTTTGTTTAATGATTTTAATTATTTTAAACTGTTTATGTATTACTCATCTTAAAATTTTAAAACAGTTTTTAATTTCTTTTATTTCCTTAAATTGTAATCATTTTTGAATGTATGCCTCTATGTCCATCCCCAGCTTTCCTTTCAGTGAAACATAGTCAGAGATACTTCAGGAGTGGGGTTTCTGAATTACACAGCCAGAAAGCTATTTGCCATCGTGTCTTCACTGCTGCCTTGAAAGAGCGGAAGACCAGCAAGAAAAGCCACGTCTAGCATTGGTGAGTGTGGCAACTGCAGGTAATGGGCACATTTACCAGAGCAATGTGATTCTTTTTTGTACGTAGAAGCTGATAGCACAGAAGGATTCCACTGATCTATGTGGAATTGCTGACATTTCTCAGAAAAAAATCATGCCCTTTTAGTTGATGGAATTAAATTGCAACTCAAAGCGCCAAATGACAACACCTTTGATTTGCCAATGCCAATTAATCATTCCTTTTGTTCATTAATGCCAAATCACGAGCTATTTATAGACAAGGGCGGACATTTTCTTTTATGAAAAGCTAATAAAACGATCCTATGCTCCCTTTGTTTCTGCACCTAATCATTTCTTAAATAATCATGGAATCATAGAATGTGGCCCAACTTGTCTGCTCTTATGAAGAACAACCCAGTTAGCAAGTATTTTTGTAAAACGAACCTTCTTGTAATTTTATCCTTTGAAAATTATGTAATTTTGGAAAATACCAATATAAAATTGAAAATACTAGCTCAAGACTTTTTATATGATTTCGTATTTTACTATGCTTTTCTGTGCTGAACAAATCTCAAGAGTTCTATGTAAAGTAATGAACAGTAGCAGCACACATTGACATTTTTTAATGTCTCATGAATTCTGCAGGTGTATTGAATGTACCGCAATCCTGGCAGCTGTGCTTTGCTTTTGCTGTTTGATGGTCCTCTCATCACTGCAGTTACCCCACTCATTAACAAATCAATAACCCAAGGATCTTGACTGCAGGTGGAAATGTGTGGCTTCTGGCTGTGATCTTAATAGAAAGAACATTCAAGGAAGAAATCACGTAAGCACTTGGGTTAAAAAAAAGCTTCTTTTTGATAGTCATTTGAATACTATAAAAATATTTATCAACTTTGAAAATATACTTAAGTGATTCATGAGGTTGGAAATTATGGGGCAGCCAGCCAGGAAGTTGGTTGAGGGAGAAAGATTTCTTCAGGAAACCCAGAGATCAGGGCTTGGTATCTGAGGAAGACTGAAGTTTAGGAACTGAGGCTGGAATGGCCTGGAACTGGAACTGAGGCAGGAATGGCCATTCGGTAAGGGGCTTTAATGTGGAATTGAGAAGTGCACACTTGGACCTCCTGGCTTCAAATTCCAGTAATGAATTTGTTACCTCATGATTGTTTACCTCAGGAAAACCAGTCTTGCAGTGGGCACCTCATACTTGAGATCTTGTATTTGGAGCTGGAGCAATAAAAAAAAGTCAACGGAATGCAACCACAAGGCTGAGAGCTATGTGGATAGCACGATTCAGGGGTAACCAGCCTGCATCTTAAGGGTTAAGAAGAAATGGATGACTGTCAAATGGACAAAGAGGATGAGGTAAATAGTCCAGGAGTTCTGTAAGTCTGTCTAGCTGGTTTTGATTCTAAACATTGGTGAGGGCAATCGTTTCTCTGAGAAGAACAGGCAGAGCCAGGTCCATCACGCCATTTGTTTCTCAGCTGTAAAGGGGTAATGATTATATAACACATTGGTTAGTCTATAGCTAAAGTTCCAAGTTTAGCTCAGGATGGATGAAATTACAACTGAGAAGGTACAGAGAAGACTTACAAAATGTGAGAATATCTTGATAAGCTGAGTGAAGTGTCTCTGACCTGAAACATTGAATCTGTTTCTCTTCCCACTGTGGCCTGACCTACTGAGTATTTCTAGCATTTTCTGTTTTTGCTTTAGATTTCTGGCATCTACAGTTTTCACTTGGATAAACTGGAGTTATTTTCATTGGAACAGAGGAGACTGAGAGTTAATATAATTGAATTCTGAATGATTTTCACTTAGTGGATAGGAAAGACCTATTTTCCTTAGCAGTGTGTTCAATAATCAGGGATATAGATCTAAAGCAACTGTAGAGGGATTAGAGGAGAGAAGAGGAAAGACATTTTTACTCAGCAAATAACCAGAATTAAATTTCTACTATAATTTACTTAGAGAGCAGAAGGCTTGAGAAGTGGTCTGGGGTCACTTCTGGAGCCTGGTTGCTTGCCTCGATGAGGTCGTCTAAGGAGCCAACTCTGTGGCATGCTATGGTCCAAACTGTCTGAACCAATGGGTTTTGGGATGAAGACCAGCTGAACTTTTTTCTGGTTCCATGTGGAGATGGCCTGAAGGGCAGGACCATATACCCAATTGGATCAGATGCCACTAACAAAGGTTGGGGGGGGGGGTGCGGTGGGGGGAAGTGGTGTTAATTTTAGCTAATGATAAAAATATAGCTGGGAAGTTCCTCTAGTACCATCACAATTCTGGCAAGCTTACATAGTTGAACAGGCATGGATCCAAGGAAATCTCCTTCCCATAATTTGCTAAAGAATACTATGAGGATAATTTGCTCAGGAGCTTCACGTCCTGCCACATGTTTCTCTGTTACATATTTCTTTAGGCAGAAATCCCTCCAGAAAAGCCTTGATGTATTTGCTGCCTTACCTGCATGCACCAGCTCATGTACTTGGCTGATGGAAGGTGAAACTAGATGTTGTACCTGATAATAATGGCAGCTGGTGACTCATAGGAACTAACGCTGCAATGGAATAGAGAATAACTCATTCACTGCAATGTCGACTTCCACTCATCTGAGTTCTGACTAATGCTCGTTGTCTCTCAGGGCTTTCAGGAATGGATAGTTGCCAATGGACCAGCCATCCTGGTGAGCAATGAGGGCATGTTTACAAAGGCAAGTGGATTGAACATGGCTGGAACTGACTTGATGTCAGGCATCTGCTCATTCCCATGAGAGGATTGTGGAAATGGCACATGGCTCATTGGACATGAGACAATGTTAAAAAGATACAAGTTCCAGCTAACTTTGTATTGTCTCTAATTTGAGAGGAGGGCCTTGCCAATCATTTCTTTTTCATGTCATCATTACGTTATTGTTTTTCTTAATCATACATATAAAGTGAATAGTATTATCTACAGGCTTGATCAATAAACTATTGCCAACTATAATACCTCCTTGTTCTATCTTTGTTGTGAAAGTAATACCTATGAAGAACCTGTTGATCATTTACAAACTCTTTTTCACTAACACTAACAATAGAAATACTATGAACAATGAGAAACCCCACATCATCATTAAAGTAGTTCAAGAGAGCAATTTATCATCACGATTTAATTGAGTGGAGTTCCTTTAATTATAGGCTGAGTAACAGCATCCAAATACCATGGCAGCATTGTGTAATCAGTGGTTACTCTTGTCGAATAATAAAACCCTTCTATTTTTTTTGAAATAGGCAGCAAAAAAAATACATTTCAAGAGCCATTACTGAGAACACGCTTGTTTGACTTAGCATTAGATTATATCCTAAATTTCCATTGGCATACCCTGAGTATTATATTAATTGTAATATAATCAATTAGGCTCCTGAAAAATGTCTTAAAATTTGGCGGGGTGAATTGAACAGCCTTGCAGTGTAAATTCTTTCTCTCAAGGCACAGTCAAATTCTCCTTCATTCATTACAATTTTGAGATGGAGTTTCTTGTCAGAGAAGTGGAGAGCACAGTTGAATAACAATAAATTACCACTATGCATGCTACAAATGATACAGCAGCTACAATATGATGTATATTGGCCTTGAATTTACAGACACCACATTTTGGGTGTACGCAAAATGACCTAACTTGCAAATGAATGGTAAACATACCAGTAACCCTCTTCGTTTAACTCCAAGTCTTGGGTAATCAGCAATAATCTTATTGATAAGCAGAGGAGGCTTGAAGGGTTGTGCTCCTTATATTTCTTATGTTCTATTTTCTTATTCCAGAAAATTGCTGGGTCTCCAATGATGTTGTCACAAGTTGTGGGTTACCCAAACTTGGACTTTTGTGTGCACACTGGAATTTGGGCCTTTCAGCTAATGTGCCCCAAATTTGTGCCTGCATACTTGAAACTGGAGACCGCACATGTGCCAATTAGAGCTTGGGGCTTTAAGGTTCTTAGGATCATCTCAGCCAAAAAGTTCCCAAATGTGATATGCATCCTAAACTGGAACACGGGCCTCATTGTTATTAAGCTGGCGATGAATTGCTGCAGTGCAGACAGCAGATTGGAAATATTACTGATGTGTACAGCTCTAGTCTGGAAGGAGTCACAAATAAAGAAACTAAGGTCTACCATGAGTTGGACTATTACAGAAACAGACCAGGCAAAAGGTGATTTATTGCTCCCATATTCCTTTCAAGACTTCACCAAACAACACAACTTCATACCAGATCTGCAAGGGGTTTCACAGGCTAAATCACCAACTTGTGTGCAATCATGCTGAGAAGATTCTAACAAAGATATTCAGGGAGCTTGCACAATTTCTTTATGTTGGGCAGTCGACAATGTCCACCAAAATCTAGCCATCATGCTAGACAATAAATGACTACTGGGGAGATGAAGGCTGCCTTGCTTACATCTTGTTACTAACTCTATTCAGGGCTTCAAGAAGCAGAGCAGAGCAGTTTTACATTGAGAGACATGTAGCCACGAGGAATATATTGGAGAATACCATATGTATGATGAGCCAACATATTCGTTACCTGGATAGGTCTGGAAGTGTATTGCAGACAGTGCGTCTAATTTAGGGCAGCACAGTGCTGCAGCTTGTAGACCTGCTGCTTCATAGCTTCGGCGACCCAGGTCCAATCCTGACCTCAGGTGCTAACTATGTGGAGTGTGCAAGTTCTCCCTGTGACCTTGTGGGTTTTGTCTGCATTCTCCAGTTTCTTCCCACATCCCAAAGATATGCATATTGATAGGTTAATTTTCCACTGTAAATTGCCCCGTGTGTGTAGATGAGTGGTAGAATCTGAAGGAGTTAATGAGAATGTGAAGAGAAAAAAATGGGATTAATATAGGATTCATGTAAATGGTTGATTGATAATCGCCATTGTCTTGGTAAGCCGAATGGCCTGTTTCTGTGCTGTATATCTCTATAATTCTGCTTACTGGTAGCCGCAACCTGTCGATGATATGGACGCTGTCCTTGTCATGGCTGTGCAGCAAGAAGAAAAGGGGAAAGGGGAAGAGCAAGAGACCCCAAGAGTCTGAATGGCATCTCCAAAGCTCAGATAATGAGAAATCCATTGCTGGCTAACAACAGCTGGAAAAAATTATTCTACACAATGACCATACTGAACAAGAGAGAGCCCAATCACTTCTCATTGGCATTCAGTGGCTTTACTTTCATTGAATTCCAACCATATACACTTTGATGGGTTACCATTGACAACAAACTTAATTGGACCAAATACAAAATCATGCAGCTGTGCAAGCAGATCTTGCAATTGGATTGGAATTGGAATTGGTAGAAGTCATTTGATCCACTGGGTCTACACCAGCTCTTACTACAGCAATCTCATCAGTACCATTCCTTCATTCTTCCCATTCCATCCTCTTGGGTCTGCAAATTATTCTCTCACAAGTGCCTATCCTGGTCCCTTTTGAAGGACTTTTTTTTGGTTTTCACAACTCCAGCAAGCAGTGGTTTCCAGATATTAAGTACCATTTGTGAGAAAAGTTGTCAGAGGCTGGGTATTCTGTGGGAATAGACTCAACACCTGCCTCTAAAAAGCCTTTCCACCATTACACATAAGGAGTTGAAGGCCTCTATTTGCCTCAGTGAATGTAGCTCCATCAATGCTCAAGAAACTTTTCACATCCAGGACAAAGCAGGCTCTAAATTCAAAATTCACTCCTTCCACCCCCAGTGTATTTTATCTGCAAAATAAACTACAAGAACTTGTGGCCTCTAACACTGAGAAAGGAAGGGACAACAAACATATGGGAACACAATACCTTAAGTACTCAAGTCTAACATTATCCTTACTTGGAAGTATATTGCCATTACTTTATCACAACCAACTTAGTGAGGAGGAATCTCTCAAGGAGGAATAGGAGGGGGCTAAGCAGCACCAAAAAGCTATCTGTCTCAGGTTAAATATACTTAATGACTCAACCTCACAGCTCTCTGGATGGATCAAGAAAACCTATTTCCTCTGGAGAGAATGTCCAGGACAAAAGAGAGATGTCAGGAATTCCTTCCTCATTAAAAGGGTAGTGGAAATCGGAAATTCTCTCCCCCAGAAACTTATTCTAGATTGATAGAATTTTGTTATGGTAGGGTATTGCAGGACATGGGACCTAGCTAGATTATTGCAGTTAGGATTTAGATCAGCCATGGCAGAGTGGAATTGTGGGCGTACTCCTATACTTATGTTCAAATCATTATTTGAACTTTCTCTGAAATTGTGGACCCTCCAGCTCTGAATTGCATGTTCAATTAAAGAGTTTTCAGTACTGGACTGGTTGGTGGGGTTGTTTCCCCCCCCCCCCCACCCCATAGTGTTTTGTAGCAGTTTTTTGCCCTTCAAGGAGAAAATGTAAGAGAGACCCTTGCAAATCTCATATACGGGCAGGCTGTGAAAAAGAGGCAGAGTAGAAAAAGGAGATAAATGGGAATATAATTGGATCTATTTTTAAAGCAATGTAAATGGGAATTATGCTTTCATTGCTTCCTGACATTATTGCGTAGTTACTAAAGGCAGTGCTCCATGATGTGTGCATAATGAAATGCACACGCAGGATATTACTCACTAGCTTCCTGCTGCCAGTGAGGTTTTAATGATTAAAAACAGCTGACAAGATAATAAGCTCTCTTCAGTCATGAAGATGTGAATTTTGGATTTGGTTCAGTGATATAACTTATCAGAAGCCTGAGCCCCATTAAAACCGGAGGACAAAATCCAGACTCTCATTTCAGTAGGGTAATGAGAAACTGAAGTATTGCTGGAGCTTCTATCATTTGGATTTGGCTTTCAAATAAACAAATCATTAAAAGTGATAGGATACATTCAAAAATGAATTTTAAAAAAGCATTTGGGTTTCTCTGTTATAAATAGTGGCATTGGGCTTAATTATAGCAGCCAAAAATGAGTAAATTTGCTTCAAGAATCATGTTAAAATCTGTAAAAAAAAAAATTTGAGATGTGATTCTAACCTACCCACTTAAGTATTTAATGAAGACTGTTGGAGATTTAAATATTTTAATGAGGCCAGAAGCCAATAATTTAAACTGCTTTATTGGTTTTATGGTGGGCTTTCAGTTTTGCCAGGACAGGAGATAGGAGGCAAGAAGTGCTTAGTGGAGGAGGCAAGTCCCTTTCTGGCACTACTTAACGCAAAGGAAGAGCTTTACTGGTTCTCCCCGGCTTCAAGCTGCGACCAGCAGAATTTCCCCCCATACCACTTCATCACCCAATACAAACAAACCCAAGGTTTGGCCATTGGGGGTCAATGACCAGACTCCACCAGGATCAAATTTCGCCAAGGTCCACCATCTGGGCTGACTGAAAACATACTAATTGTGTTGTTGATGAAAAGTAATGCTGTAGAGTTAGAAGTTCACACCATGCCAAGATACCTGAACATCTGAAATTTCAGCTGAACCCTGTGGCTATATATCCACTCCATTCGTACAACAGCAAAGAATAATGCTATATGTATTAAATAATTAAGTGTTGTTAATAGTTTTTGTTCAAAATGGGCCACCTTAAGAAGGATATAAAAGCTATAAAGAAATTTCTGAAAGGACTCAGTAAAAGATGAGAGGTTTTAATTATTAAAAAAAATTAAGGCTAAGGCTCTTTCGTCAGAATAGAAAAAGTTGAAGACATACCAGAGGTTTACAAATTATGAAAAGTTACATAAGGAATAACCAATTCAACTGATCGAGTTTGCTACAAAAGAGCACAAATTTAAGATTATAACCAAAATAAAAAGGGTAGTTCAGGAATTTTTTTAACAAGGGATTTATAACAATATTATGCCACATGTCAAAAACCGGTGGAAGAAACTGAATCGATAAAGGCTTTAAAAAAAATTAGATAAATAATTGAAAAATTAAAATTAAAAACGTACATGGCAATGAAACCTGATAACTTTTTCAGAGAGCTGCATGGGAACTATATGGCTGATATTCTGTCTTGCCACTCATCAGTCCAGCATATCTCTCTGACATTCACTCAGCTCAGCCCTTACCTCATGTTCCATCATGTCTGGACATCAGCAAACAGTAGAGTGGTTGAGCACACCCTGTTCAGTACAGGCTGCAGTGTGAATGCCAGAAGCAGCAGTTACATGGTGAATTTTAGAGACTCCTGTGGGATGAAGCCCAGATAAGCTTGGAGTATCAATTTCTGATCTTCTGTCACCCCTACTTTCCCAAATTGTCCCAATTTCTGGGAACCTTCCTGGATTATTGATCTGGTTTACATTATGATTAATAGACTGATGTGCAGGCTCTCAATGGCAATTCTTTTTCTCAACTCACTTCCATCGTCATCCCATTAGCAGCACCTAATTCAAAAGCAGAAAATGCTTAAAATACTCAGTCTGTCAAGCCATACCTGTGGGAAGAGAAACAGTCACATTTCAGGTTGGAGACTCTTTGTCAGAACTGAAAAGGAGGCAAAAGAAGCTTGTAAAATTGCAGGGAGGTTCAGTGGGGGCGAGGAGGGTTGTTAAAACAGGGGTGACTATGGGGATAAGCTGTAAACAAGGTTATCTGGTCAATGAGTGAATGGAAGCAGCTGGAGAGTAAGAATACAGACATGAGAACATAGACAAAAGAATGTGGGAGTTGTGAAAGGCAGAGCAGGAGGATGTGGCAGCACTTCCAAAGAGAAAAAAAAACAAGCTGAGCTAATATCACTATTTTTGAACTGCCTCCAAGTCACAATGCAGTCTGCACATGAGGTTTCCAATTCGGTCTTAGCCTGATTCAGGCTATTCACCAAGTCTGTACACAACATGAGTCTTGTAGACACTGAACATTTTCTCCAGGACACCTATATTTGTCTTTTCTTGTTGACCCAAATAGCTGGTGCTAAGAACCCATGACTTTGAAGAATGCACTCCACATTCTCTTCATAATTCTGAAGGCATATTCTTTGTTAATATTACCCACTTCTAGAGATATCAAATTCCTGTTCACAGTCATGCAGCTTCACCACAGACCTTGGCTCCATATTGCACAACTTTCTTTCAATCTTCTTTGTTCACAATATCTGTATTCTTTCTCCTAGGGAAGTCTCACATATAGTTGCTTATCTCCCTGTTTATTCCAAGCTTCATGTTCGTTGTCATACAGACAGTTAGCAAATTCCTTCTGCAATGGTCCCACTGTAACACTACTCACACCTTTTTCACCACACCTGTGCTTGAGACAGTTGCCTATATTCACTTCAATCTGATCCCATGACTATTTTATTGGACCTGCAGCCTATAACTATGTCTATAATCTGCCATTGGCTGCAAACAGGAGACATCTTGGTGCTTCCTAAGATCACCTGACCAGTGATCTGTTTTTGGCAGGGCCTGTGGATCGTGGTATGAATGGCTCTTGAATTTCCTCGCTGCCAATGCTTTTAAAACACAGGATACATCAGTTTACCTCCCACATGTGGAGAAAGGAACCACTGTGTTCTGTGCCCAACACCATTTTTCTCCACACATTTATGTTCTGACTAAATTCCTTCTGTAATAGTGCTGGACCAAATTGCTGCAATATCAATGTGCATTGTTGCTTTTATAAATCAAGCAGATGGCTTTAAATATATGTCCTCATCACTTTGCTCAGGTTTGCAAAAGATAAGTATGGAAATTGCGCTTTTCTGCCAGTGTTTCCAGCCTGACGATGTGTTGACCAACTGCTTCCTCTGGTGCGTGGTTGCCTCTGCCAAATATGTAGCTCTTGAAAATCTTTGATGGCTATGGATTAAAACAAACCCAAGGCTTTCACTATGTCTTCAATTAAAACCTAGTCTCCAGTCTGTGGTGCTAGTAACTTTTCTCTGGTCCTCCCACTCGCAATAATATTACCAGCTTTTTAAATGTAGTGATATTTGTAAGAGTATTCCTTTGGTTTGTTTCTTCTCCAGGACCCTAATAATAGTCATTTATGAAGATGAAACAAGGCAAGGGAAAATATTGAATGGAATAGATCATACTGTATATCTACAGATCCTTGACGGGAGCGAGACAGATCAATAAGCTGGGTAGAAATGTGCATGGCTTGTTTTCCTTTATTAACCAAAGCACAGAATAAAAGAGCACAGAGGTTGACGATTAGGTAGGCCACAGGTTGACTACCTCACCTAGTTCTAGTCATCACATTATGGGAAAGAAGTAATTGCACTGGAGAAAGTGCAAAGGAGATTAATGAGAACGTTGATGGGATTGGAAAACTGTAGCTTTGAAGAAAGATTGTATAAACGAAGGTCATTTTCTTTGGTCGTTTAATTGAGCTGTACAGAATTAGGAGGGGCCTGTGCAGTAAATTGGAAGGACACATTTCCCTCAGCAGAGGGGTCAAAAACATGGGACAAAGTGATTGGCAGAAGGATTAGTAGGGGGATGAAAATTTTTTTTCTGTCAGAGCATCATGGGAGAGTTCTTAGTCTAAAAGGGTGGTCGGGGCAGTAACCCTATTCAAGCTTGAACAGTACTTGGAGGTGTACTTGAAGAGCCATAACTCGCAGGACCATGGCATTAATGCTGGAAGGTTATTCAATTAGCTGCGCCATGAGAGCCCAATTGGTCTTCAGCTATGTTGTAAATTTACTATAATTCCACAATATCATTCTCCCTCGGGAATACTTTCACTGATTCCACACACACAACAAACGGTTGAGTTTGTTTGTATCTCTCAAGCTTACCAATGTATACATCTTATCCAAAGCCTGCCATTGTCACCAGCCTACTTAGAGATTCTGTTCTTTTTTTTAAAACCTTTGATCATGTTCAGCTACTTCCTGAACAAGCAAGATCCCAACATGATATCTGCAGGCTTTTTAGTGTTGTTGTTGCAAAGGGAAATAGCAGAGGTAGAGCTATCACCAGGACCTGCTTTATTCAAGGCAGTACACCCTCAAATAACTGCAGTGTATAAAATGGAGACACAAGAGGATGCAGATGCTGGAATCTAGAGCAAAAAACAAACTGCTGGAGAAACTCAGTGGGTCAGGCAGCATCAGTAGAAGGAAATCTATGGAGAGCCTCCAGCCTCTATCGTTATTTTCACTCTTCCCTCCTCCATCTGCCTATCATCACTTCTCAACTGGATTCACATATCGCTTGTCAGCTTTCGCTCCACTCCTTCCTCTCATCTCTTTATACAGGCATGGTAGTGTAGCAGTTAGCATAACGATTTACAGCGCCAGTGACCTGGGTTCAAATCCGGCCACTGTCTGTAAGGAGTTTGTACGTTCTCCCTGTGTCTGCGTGGGTTTCCTCCGGGTGCTCCGGTTTCCTCCCAGATTCCAAAGACGTATGGGTTGGGAAGTTGTGGGCATGCTATGTTGGCGCCGGAAGTGTGGCAACACTTGCGGGCTGCCCCCAGAACACTCTACGTAAAAGATGCATTTCACAGTGTCATATCTTCAGGCCAGATGAAGGGTCTCGACCTAAAACATCGACTGTCCGTTTCCTTCCACAGATGCTGCCTGACCCGCTGAGTTCTTCCAGCAGTTTGTTTTTTGCTGGCAGTGTGTAAAAGGTCATCCACATGATGTACAGTTCTTAATTGGTACATTCATACTTATATACATCACAGTGACCAAAAACAAGAGCCTCAGGAATAATAGCAGTCTGCTCCACACAATTATACAGCTGCACAGCAGAGAACTGTGATCACCAAGAATCCACTTCACAGCAGGCCATAACTGTGACACAGGATGTAAAGGCACAGGCAGAGTTTCTTTGAGATGTCTGAACACCCATATCTGAGAAGGCTCATTGTCCCACGTCAGGTGGCAGTCATTTGTAGCAGGCAATAAGATTTTCTGCCATTTTGATGCACTACAAGCATCAAGTACTTCACTGCACGATCCATCTGGTGCTCTGTTAGAGACATATGCAGGATTTTGCAAATGATCTTATGCAAATATGCAGGATTGGTATCATGTTTTTCAAGATGGTTAATCACATTTGTTTGTGATGAAACTAATCAGAATGCAGGGTTTTCTATTGGTGCAAGACAGAATCAGTTGCATGCAAAATGAAAATCAAAAAATTGCAGATGATGCAAATCCAAAATAATAACAAAAAATGCTGTAAACACCCCAAGTACGGCAGCACCTGTGGAAAGAGCAAGAGTTAACATTTCAGATGGGGACCCTTTGTCAGAACTGGGAAACAGAGAACTTGTTTTATCTCTTTCCCAGTTCTGATGGAGGGTCCTGGACCAGAAACATTAACTGCTTCTCTTTCCAGAGGCTATCTGACCTGCTGAGTATTTTTCATATTTTCCATTTTTATATCAGCTGCATGCATGTGGATACCAAGGCATTAACAGGAAAAAATTATACATTTGTCAACATGCAGCAAGTCTGCTGCCACAAGAAGATATTTTTGCAGATGTTCATATGAACTCCCGTTAGCTGGTACACTGCTTTCAATCTGTGACCGTCCAACCACCCTGACCACTCACAACTCCAGAGGCAAGGAACATCCTCTCTAGTATGGTTAATGACAGCCCTGAGGAACTGAACAAATTTGACCAAAGCCATTTGACAACACAGAAAATAAAGCTGAATAAGCCACCACCAGGCTAAAGATGCTCCATGTAGGTGGCCATTCTCTCCACAAATGAAGACATCATTGCAAAACCTTGCAATGCCATGCCATTCATGTTAGAAGTGAATCCCTTCCATTTCCCATAAACCCGCATGGAGCAGCTATGACACTTAACAGCAACTCATCCTTTGCTGCTGTTCCAGAACTTAGAGTGCAACATTTTCAAGTGCAACAGAGCAGGGTCTAGAGTCTCCTGAGCCTTCCAGAATAGACTTCCTGTATTGTAATGTGTGCCACAGGGATCAGTGCTGGGTCCACTGTTGTTCATTGTTTATGTTAACGATGTGGATGAGAATGTAGGTAGCATGGTTAGTAAGTCTGTGGATGATACTAAAATTGGTGGTATAGTGGACAGTGAAAAATGTTACTTAAGACAATGAGAGGATCTTGATCAACTGGGCCAATGGGCTGAGGGATGGCAGATGGAGTTTAATTTCGATAAATATGAGGTGTTGCACTTTGGTAAGACAAGCCAGGGCAGGACTTGCACAATAAGTGGTAGGGCCCTGGGGAGTGTTGTAGAACACCTAGCAGTGCAGGTACATAGTTCCTTGAAAGTAGCAACACAGGTAGACGGGCTGGTGAAGAAGACATTTGACACACTTGCCTTCATTGGTAAGGATATTGAGGACACAAGTTGGGACATCATTTTACAGCTGTATAAGCCGATGGTAAAGTCACATTTTGAGTACTGCGTACAGTTCTGGTGGCCTTGCTCTAGGAAGAATGTCATTAATCTGGAAAGTGCAAAAAAAGATATACAATGATGTTACCAGAACTGGAGGGTTTGAGTTATAAGGAGAGACTGGATAGGCAATGACTTTTTTCCCTGGAGCATAGGAGACTGAGGGTTAATCTTATAGAGGTTTACAAAATCATGAGGGGCATAGACAAGGTGAATAGCCACAGTCTCTTCCTCAGAGTAGGGGAGTCCAAAACTAGAGGGCATAGGTTTAAAGTGAGAGGGGAAAGATTTAGAAGGGACCTGAGGGGCAACTTTTTCATACAGAGGATGGTGTGTGTATAGAATGAGCTGCCTGAGAAAGTAGTAGAAGTGGGTACAATTACGACATTTAAAAGATATTTTGTACATGGATAGGGAAGGTGTAGAGGTATATGGGCCAAATGCAGGCAAAATGAGAGTAGCTTAGTTAGGCAGCATGGTTGGCAGAGACAAGCTGGGCCGAAGAAGCTGTTTTCCTGCTGTATAACTCTACGAATCTATTGTCTCTGTCTCCATTATTTGTTCTTAGTTACTTGAGATATGTGAGTCTCCAGGTGAAAACCCAACTATCTTTCCTATTGGACCCAATGAACTTCTGAGCTCGTGTACATTAAGCATGAGTCCGGTGACTTTGTGCCACCAAAAAGTGACCTTCTTTGAAGAAGAGGAAGAATTTCCATCAGGACTTGAGCTAGCACTGCTGCAAGTCCTGTAGGAAATTAAAAGCATCAGTTAGAACTGTAAAAGGAAGAATTAAGGTTAACATCATGCATACGATTATTTTTCATTAGTTCCTGACGTCAAAGTTACACTGAGTTTTGTTTCCCCACTGCAGCTTGATGAGATAGAATTCTGGTATTGCATAGCTTTGAGGTCCACATTTTCCTGTTACTGATCTATTCCATATATTCTGCCTGACTAGTTTTTCCAGGGCTACCCTCTCTGCCACTTCCTGCATTCTGAACTCTCCTGCAAGAAAGGAAACAAACTATGTATGAGTGTGTCAAATGAATGGATAAAGAACATCTGTTTATATTGATAATGAGAGGCATAATGTTTCATACAAATAACATTTAAAACCAATGTTAACTTGATTTAAGATAACAGATTGAGTGGGATAGAGTAATATAGCTATAAGGAGGAAGGTGTTGACCTTTCCTGATCTGACAAGTCATTAATCCACTTCCAGCACTAAATAAAAAATGACCATGGTCCCTCTGTTGTGCTGTGCAATATTAATGTTATGCAGTGCAACAATTGCCATTTATAATATCAGTTTGTGGACAATGATTATCGCTGTAACCCCATGTAGGATTATGCATTTGACTGATTGCTCTCTGGGTCGCAACAATGTGTAGGAAGTTCAGGGGCATACTGTATGAATGAAAACCACAGTAAGAAATGCTGCCTAACATTTTAGGTTCTTCATTAAAACACATCTTTTTATATAGTTTTAATACCATGTATTTTTAATATATCATGTTTATGAGAGAGTGAATGAGAGAGAGTGAATGAGAGAGTAATTCTAAGCTACTTTTGATCTGTCTACAGTCCATTTTCTGCCTTCCTCTGTGCACCCAACTCTAGAATCCATTAAATATCATTCTTGTAATGGACTTTAAAATAGTGGCATCAGTGCCACTAATAAATACAGTGCCATCAGTCGGGGTTCAATTGCCTGTAAGGATTTTGTATGTTTTCCCTGTGACTGTGTGGGTTTGCTCCAGGTGCTCCGGTTTCCTCCCACATTCCAAAGACATATGGGTTAGTAGGTTAACATGGGTGTAATTGGGCAACGTGGGCTCATTGGGCTGGAAGGGCCTGTTACCGTGCTGTATAAATAAGTTTAAATAAAGCTTGATGCCATCCAGGACAAGGCACCCCACCTGACTGGTACCCCATCAACATACATCTCCTTCATGACCTGCTACAAAGTTGCTGCTGTGTGTACCATGTACAAAATGCACTGCAGTTATTTCAGAATCAGGTTTATTATCGCTGACATACATATGTCATTAAATTTGTTGTTTTGTAGCAGCAGTACAGTGCAAGACATAAAGACAAAAAAATTACTCAAGTTACAAAAATAAATAAGTAGTACAAAGGAGGAATATCGAGGTAAATTTCATGGACCATTCAGAAATCTGATGGTGGGGGGTAAAGAAGCTGTTTCTGAAACATTGAGTGTGGGTCTTCAGGCTCCCTGATGGTAGTTGCCAAGACTATTCTGACAACACCCCGAAAATCCTGCAACCTCTACCATCAAGATGGGCTGCAGGCACCCGGAAACATGATCACTATTCTAACATCGGTCACTACATCTTCATGGTCATGGAGTCTAAATCCTAGAACTTGAGCCCCAAAGTGCACCGTGGGAGTGCCTTCACCAGAAGGACTGCAGCAGGTCAAGGTGGCAGTTCACCATTATCTTCCCAAGGCCAGTTGAGGATAGACAATAAATGCCAGTAGCACCATCCAGATCCCAGGAAACGAATTAAGTGAAAGCTAACGAAAATATCCGATAGCTTTGTTTCCTGTGGGCATTCAAGGATTTTGTACTTCTTTTGTCTCTATTCAGATGCCTATCTTTGTAAGTCTTTGTTTGTGGTCTCTTTGTTATGAGTTTGATCTGTATGGCCACTTGCCTTTGCCCGTCCTGTGCCACCTTCAGTGCCCGAGCAGCTCTTGCTCTGAACTGCGCAGACTCGCCGTCAGCTGGGCGGAAGTGGCGCGTCGAGCGGGCGGCTCCATCTTGTGCGAGTCGGAGCGGTGACGGGAGCGCGTTGGGGGCCTCAGGTCAGTCGGGTAGTGACGATCAGCTCGGAGCAAAGCCGCTGGTCGGCACCGCTTCTTTACTCCCTCCACCCCGGCCGTGAGCCATGTCGTGGGCAAGCCCGGGGTCAGGACGTGGCTTCGCGGTGTGTGTGCGCGTGTGCACGGCGCTGACCCGGGCCGCCGCCGCCGCTGTGTCGTCAGCTGGCCGGGGTGCGGCGAGCAGGGCGTCGGTCCACGGGACAATGATCCCGGTCCGACCCGGTCTCTGTGGGGTGGGGGAAACCGATGCAGCTTCAGGGCCCTGCCTATATCATTGCAAACACTTTCCTTCCAGCGTTAGATACGGTATTTGTTTCTCATATTTTGCAGAATTGTACAATGGTTATACTAATAATATAACACAGTCTGTTACCCGCACCAGGCAGCGTTGGCCTTCTCCAGATCATCAGTCGGTTCTGTTCTGCTCCCTGGAGCGGAGGGCTAACCTCATAGCGGTTGATAAAGTCATGAGGGGCATAGATAAGGTGGTTTGTCACGGTCTTTTCTCCAGGGTAGGGGAGTCAAAACATAGAGGGCATAAGTTTAAGGTGAGGGGGGAAAGATTTAAAGGGGATCTGAAGTTTTTCACCTAGAGGATGAGAATATGGAAGGAGCTGGCAGAGGAAGTGGTAGAGGTGGGTACAATTACAACACTTAAAAGACATGTGGACAGGTACTTGGATAGGAATGGTTTATAGGGGTATGGGCCAAACACAGGCAAATGGGACTAGCTCAGGTAGGCACCTTAGTTGGTATGGATGAGTTGGGTTGAAGGGCCTGTTTCTGTGCTGTATAATATTTTGATTAGGTGAATTAGTTTTGAGGAAGGGCAAAAAAGGGAATTCAAAAGTCACTTCACAGTTTACAATTAAAAAGGTATTTTATCCAAAGACATTCCTAGCTGGCTGGGAGGAATCCCCTATGAGCAGGAAGTAGTTGTATATCACAATTTCTCAGGATGAATTTGCCTCTTTCTATCTCCCTCATTTAATAAGATAATGTAGAGGTTAATGAAATGCACCTGCTTTAGCAAGGTTGTTGGGGTGTGGGGAGTGAAAGCTGGTGATGTGGTTCATTATGAACACTCAGCTACTCACCTGGGGAAAAATTATTGCTATCTAGGTTTAAGCTGTTGGTTCCATGGGATGCACCAGTAGACAAACCATGTTGGAGTAATGTATTGGGTAGTGAGTGGTGGAATGGTATGCTTATCAGCTTCCATACAAAACTTGAGCATCCCAGGCAAGTTATCAGTTCATACTCATACTATGTGTACTGAATAACCAAAACCAACACTTCTTTGCACTTCCCAGAGTGTGGCTATCTTGGGATTTAAGGGCACTTGGTTGCATGAAAAGAACGAAATAGTAGTTTTTATTTTTCTGTGTCTTTCAGGTGTTTGTTTCTTGCACTTGCTGAGGCATTGTTTTATTTATTTAGTTTGGAAATCAGGATTTGAAGAAATCTTTGTACACCCTGGCACTCTTTGTTTCTGTTGTGCTGATTTTCTCCAGCTAAACTTCCAGTTTGTGTCACTCCTGGGGACGATCACGTTTTTAAGACAGTAAAGCATGCTGTCTGATCCCCAGTTGCTAACCTGCTTTCAAGATGCCCACTTCTCAAGCTTATCTCCATTCTTCCCATCCTCACTGTATCTCATTCCTGCTCTTCCAATTCTCAATGCATATGATTTGTTTCCTCCTTGACATTGCTCAGAATAATGGTTTGCATTCCTGGTAACCTTGACGTTTCCATTCATGTTGTCAAGCTCCTGAACTTGATGTCATCCCACATGTTTGTTTATATTGCACTCATGCCTTCTTTCACCCTGTTACACTAATCAACATGCCCTCCTGTGCTCTTTATCCCACATTTGCTTATCCAGGTTCCCTCAAAAGTGCATCTGTACTATTCACAACAACTACTCTCTGTTCTAGAGTGAGTTCAACTCTAAAACTACTTCTTTGGTTCTAAGATAAGACCTTTCTTATTCAGTTTAATATTGTTTAATGGTTAGCTTGTAATGATGGCCCCTAGTTGTAGTCTTACCTGCAACAAATAGGAGCATGATTAGGCCAACCAGCCCTTTGACCCTGCTCTGCCATTCATTAAGATCATGACTTTTATTTTAAACCTCAGTGTCATTTTCCAGAATTATCCCCATAACCTTTGATCCCCTTAATGTCCAGAAATCTGTGTTTTGAATGAACAAATGACTGACCCTTCAGTGCTCCAGGGTAGAGAATTTCAAAGGTTCACCACTACCCTCTGAGTGAAAACAAAATTCTCCTCTCCTCAGTCCTAAATGTCCTACCCCTATTCTTAAACTGTGCCTTCTGATTCTAGCCTCCTAAGCCATGGGAAACATCTTCCCTGCATCTAGCCTATCAAGCTCTTGAAGTACTTTGTATGTATTAATGAGATTTCCTCTCATTCTTCTAAACTTGTGGAAGTACAGGCTTACTCCACTAAATTTCTCCTCGTACAGCAATCCCAGGAACCAGTTTAGTGAATCTTCAGTGCATTCCCTACATGGGAAGTACATTTTTTCTTATGTAAGGACCAAAACTACTCAGTACTTTAGGTGTAGTCTCACTGAGGCCCTATACAATTGCAATAGGACTTCCTTATTCCTGTATTGAAATCTTCTCATAATAAAGGCTAACATACAATTTACCAAGTGTAACCATGTATTCTTCAACCATCTTGTCAAACCCTTACAGAGTTTTAAAGAGTTCGATAAGATAACCTCTTGGTCTTCTAGAGAAAGAGCCATCAGCCTGAAGAACTTATTCTTGCTTGATATAACTTTGATTATGGTTGCAGAAATATACTTGGAAATTAGACCCATAAATGACATGTAAAATTCAATATAAATAAAATAAGAAGTGCTTCATTTGGAGATTAAAGAAATCCAAGATGGGTCAATTGTTTCAATGGAAATAAATTAATCTACATGGACGTGAAGAGAACTGGAAGTCCAGAGTAGTACTAAATTGAAGGTATTATTACATTTGCTCTGACAATGAGTAAAGCAAATTAAGTATTGGCGTTATTATAGGATGAATATAGGCCAAAAATAATGTAATAAAATTTTATAAATTATTGATGTGACCACACTTATAGTAAAAACTATAGTATGAAAAGGAGATTGCAGCAATTGAAGAGGTACAGTTGGGGAGCAACCAGAAAAGACTAAAGGGCAGGGATGATTGGATTATGAGAAGCAATTTGTATGTTAGGCATGTTCTTTCTATAAGCAAGAAGGTTGAGAGGTGATGTGACAGCTGTTTTTTTCAGATTCTAGAAGAACTAAATAAAATAACCAAGTTATATCACTACATTGATGATGGTACAGCAGGAGAATGCTGCTTGAGATTGTAAAGGAATTAAACCTAAAAATGTCAAAATATTTCAGCGAGTGGTCAGTTTATGAAGCTGTCTCCCAAGGAAGACTGTGGAAGGAGTTAAAATTGATTAATTCAAATGGAAATTAGGTAATTCTCTTTCTTAACAAAAAAAATATTTTAATCTAATATATATACATAAAATGAGCTGCAATGTAGTGCGACATACTTAAGAAAAGTGGATAATTTAAACCAAAAGATCCTAAAGCTGCTCTTGATGTTTTTCATGCAATACGTCTGGGTTTGTTGTAGTCTTATCCAAAGAGAGAGATCATTGCAATTATTCAACATTTCTTTTATCATCTGACTACCAGGATGGTTGAAGATAAATTAGCTGGACTCCGATCAGTTCTTATCCAGTTGAAGTGCATAAGTGCCATTGACAGATGAAACTGTTTTCACACATTGAAAATAAAGTGGGTTTCATAAATATCAAGCTTAACTATAAAACATATCTCTCCTGGAGATTTACATTAGGCGTTTTTCTCTGCATAGGCACAGATTTATTCATACCAGCTCCAGAAATATTGACAATATACAGAACTAACTGACAATGCCAATCCTCAGAATAAAAGCAAAATTATTTTCCAGAACTGATTTGAATTCAGACCATTGCAATTAATGGTTGCAATTTTTTGTTGAGAACTGAACACTAAAAGTGAAATAAGACTACAATAAACTAATGACACTGTTACTTTTGGTAGTAACTGGGTACTGAAGTAACAGTAAAATATGTGAAATATCCATTACTGTACACTTTGAATGATAAAATGACAAGGGTTCATTTGTAATTTTTCATAAAGTAAGAGTGTATTTTGTTAACCGTGTTGACATCACCATTGTATTCATTATTCTGGGCCAAACATGTTTTTCTTCCATACACAGATAGCATTTTCTGGTGATTCACATGACATATTTTGGAAATGATTACTGTGCTTGAAAATGTTTGGTACACTTGAAAATGTTTGAAACATTGAGGGGAAGCTAATATATATCATAGCAAAGCCAGTGAAATGAGCAGATAACTGAATGAAATTTAACAGAGATAATAATTGATTTTGTTAGGATGAATTAAAAGTAATATAAATAGCGTTATTTTAAAGGGTATGCAAAAAAAAGACATCTAAAGGTATATGTACAAAAGTCTTTGATGGCTGAACAATTTGAGAAGGCTGTTTAAGAAGGCAGATGGGATTCCTGAGTTTATAAGTAATGGGAGAGAAGCAAAGAAGTTGTACTATAGCCTTAGCTGGACTTTTGTGGTCAATTCCGGGTATCCAATTTTAGGAAATGTACAAGGTCTTAGAGTGCTGAGGGGATTTACTAGAATGCAACCAGGATGAAACTCTTCAATTATGTGGAGAGACTAGACCAACTGCTTTTGTTCTGTCTATGACAAAGAAGGACAAGGAGAGATTTGATAGATGTATTCAAAATGTTCAGAGGTTTTGCTATAGTAAGTAAAGATTTAATTCCTGGAAAGATCAGTAACCTCTAGACACAGATTTAAGGTAGGTAGCGAAAGAACCAGTGATGAGGGAGACTTTTTTAACACTCATGATGTTAATACAAGTCCTGCATGGCTTGGAATGGCAGTGGAAGTTGACTTATTAATAACTTATGAAAGGGAATTGCAGAGATACCTAAAAATGAAAAATTGAAGGACTGTGGGGAAAGAGTGGGGAAGTGGGTCTAATTAGAAGGCTCCTTCAAACACCAGGGATGTACACAGAGGGCAAGATGGCAGCTGCCTGTGCTCTCCCCTTTGTATTTGAAATGTCTCAGTGATGATTTTGAAAAAAAAAGACTTTTTCCTGTACCCTTCTAAGGACTAAGAAGGAGGGTGAACCAAAATTAGTGAATTACATGAGCCAGATCACCTGACCCAGTGACTGGCAGTTATATGTTTACATATTATTGCCACTAAACTCCCCACAGAGTTAAATTACTATTAACATGTAACCTTTTAATGGTGAGATAAATGCATATGACTGGCAATCCATCTTTTACCTGGAAAATGAATTGTTGATGAACATTTTGAAATTGTTTTTCCTTTCTTCCTCCTTCGCAATCCAATGTGTATTTTTCTTTTCCATTTGTACCTGATTGGCATGCAATGCAGTGATTATAACTATTTTCCCCCTAAGTCCTTCAGTTTATTCTCAATTCTTCAATATCAAATTGTTCACAGTGATTGTCTAACTCCTTTTATCTGCCCTTTTATCAGCTTGAAGTTTCAATAAGTTTGTAGACAAAAAAATTTTTAACAGTCTTGAACAAATCCAATGGCAATCCACACTCTGTCCACTTGGTGGAATTTGTGCCAGTAAATTTTGGCATTACATTTACTAATTCTGCACATTCCATTTTATGTTTGGTGAAAAAGTAAGGAGGTCAGATATTATAAAATAAAAAATGCTAGAAACACCCAGCAAGTTGGGCAGCATGTGTGGAAAGAGAAACAGAGCTAACAGGAAACCCTTTATCAGAACTGGAAGAGACAAAAATATGGGTTTAAATTGCAGAGAATGTGGAGGGAAGGATGGATAGGACAAAGGGTGTTTTTGTGATAGGGTGAGACCAGGTCAAACAGGTAAATGGGCCTAATTAGAGGGTGATTGTGCTTGTTTGTCTGTGTTATATATTGCTAATAGCAGTGCTGTAGAACATGCTCAGGAGGTCTGGCAGTACTAATGGAAAGAGAAAAACTGAGCCAATATCATAGGTGGATGACTTGCAGTTCTGATACAGAGAGAGAAGGCCATTTACCCAATAGTCGATACATTTTGGTGGTGTAGAATTTGTGGGAAAAGACAAAGCAAGAGGCCTCTGATATAAAATTGTCACTATGAACTCAAGCAGGGAATGTAGAAGAAACAAATGTTTGAGATCTTTAGTTATGCATCTAAATGGATGCTAGTTGCATGTCCATTAGTTAAGAGGAAGAAGGGAATAGGGAGTAATATTTCCTTAGTTAGATGAGAAAAGGTGGTAGACAGCTTAAAATGGAGAATAAACATGGGAATAGACTTTATAATAGAAGCTGCTGATAAAATGACTTTCTTGTTCCCTTATACTCATAATCCTTATTGGTAGAGTATTGAATTGTTTGGAAAGTTGGGGAAAGCTAGCATTTTAGTTCTAAAAGAATATTGAAAATGCCCTTCATAGAGATATGGAATACAATTCTGTGATACAAGTATGATATAAAATTTCAAGTTAAATGGTCACAGCAGGGGACTAATTCAAGCCGACATAGCAAATTTGCAATTGCTGTCAAGATTCAACATGCAGAGAGTGATGGACATTTGGAATGAAATTCCAGGTGCTATAGTGGAAAAAAACTGAATCATTTATTAAACAGTAGAATGCTCACATGGTGACTATAGATTTTTATGGATGAATGAGCTAAGGTGGCTTAAGTGAATTGCCTCATCAATATTTGTTTTATGAAAGTGAATATGAAAGGTGCAAGTTAGTTGTTACGAACCAGCAACAAAAGAAACACCCCAAGTCACGTATAAGTATTAAAAACTATTTTATTAATAACTACTTATGATAATAAGGAAAAGTAAAAATGTTAGAATGTTAGAAGTAAAAATGTTAAATCTTAAACATTAACCCCAAAACTAAACTCGTAGTGTGTGTGTGGCAAACCAGGAATAGTTTTCAAAGTTCAGTTCAGCAAGCCATAAGGTGAAACATGAGCAAAGGCTTCTTCAAAACCACCGTTGACTGAAGATAAGACGTAGATGTAGAGAGAAAATAGAGAGTAATTACGAAATCCAAATGTTCCACGATAGAACCCATATGACACCTCTGTGTCTACTCAGCAGTGACTACTCCACTGCATCTGCCTCACCCTGAAAGGCACTCGAATCGTGGCAGTCCACACAAATACCTGTTTCCTTCTACAGGTCAACAACAAAGTGAACTCCACTGCTTTGTTCCGAAGTATCTGCCACCCCGAAAGGCATTCGAGACGTGGCCGTCCACACAAATACCTGTTTCCCTCTACAGGTTAACGACAAAGTGGACTCCACCGGATTACTCCAAAAATCCATACATGGCTTGTAGTGACAGGCACAGTTACTGTTTCTCATCCATCGATAGAGAAACTAGCAGGCTGGTATCTCTCTCTCTCTCTCTCTCTCTCTCTCTTTTCTCTCCCCTCCGACTAACTGACTCTAAAACGTCATTACATCCTTTATCTTCTGTTGTCGTAATCACGCCAACACACACACACCACTATGCTCTATCTTAAAAGAGACATTCACCAATAGTAACCTAGTCCGTAACATAGTGTTCAGCTTAAGATTATGATTTATTAAACGTGCATGTGTTACTGATGTGAGCTAATAGAAAAGTAAAATATAATCTAAGATATCCTTCTAAAATGGCACAAACCGACGATAAGGTGGTATATTTTTCAGAGAATTTGTAATTTGTATTAAAGGATTTGAGGTTTTTGATCATGGAACTGATGCTTCTAAGCTTGGAGGTCAAACAATATTCACCTGATAGAAACTGGAATAACAAATGTAATTATTTGTGGGGTAATTTGCACTAAGTGCCATTCACTCGTCATTGCTGCTCACTGATCCACACTAGCTCCAGGTTAAATTAAACCTTGATTTTAAAACTCTTGATCATTGTTTTCAAATATCTCCATGGTCTCCCTCTCTCTTTAGTCTACGGCAACCCCCGCACCTTGGGATATCTGCACTCTTCTGATATTGACCCTCTTAGCATCCATAAACTTATTCAGTTGCCAATGTCCAAACTTCATTTGCCAATTTCTGAAGTTGACAAGCCATTTGTAAATCATGGTATAAATATTTCTGACAAGCTGTGACCATTTTCAAAGCCTGTGTACATACCTACCCTCCAATTATAACTATTGCAGCATATTCTTATACATGCTTTGGTAGCAACTGGTTTTCTCGTGCAAACTACTGAAAATTTAGCAAATTTAGCATATCAGCAGTTTTTTATATTTTTCTTTATTTAAGTAATGAGGTAGGTTAATAAAACTATATTTTTGAATCTGAAATACAAACACAAAAGTGTTATTCATGAAACTATTCTGCTGATCTCTTTTCTGATTGTTTATAAACAGGGCTACAGTCATGTCAGACAAAGATAAAAGTGAGCTTAAAGCAGAATTAGAGCGTAAAAAACAGCGCTTGGCTCAAATCAGAGAGGAAAAGAAAAGGAAAGAAGAGGAGAGAAAGAAAAAGGAAGTAAGTCATAAACTAACTTGTACATGTGCTTCCTTTGATATATTCTGTATGTACATGTGTGATATGAATTATTTAACTTCTGTATTATCTATTTCCTGTAAAGAACAAATAAATTTGTGCTACTATCTAATTTTTGTGAGACTTCAAGTGGAGAATACCTAGCGTTTACCTGTTTTTGAAGAATATTGTATGTATTCCAAATGATGGGGGGGGGGAGGATGTTACAGTAGTCAATTAAGCCAATAATCAGTATGTCTTTGGATGTGGGAGGAATACAGTACACCCAAGGGAAAACAATATGTTTGCAGGGAGAACATAAAATCTCTTCAGTGACAGCACCAGAGATCAGCATCAAACCCAAGTTGCTGGAGCTGTGAGGCAAACATACTACATGCTGTGTAATATATTTAAAAAGTATCGTGGATATTCATTATCAATGTGATCATTTATCAGTACAGAAACCAGATACATTTTGTTGATAAATTGGAACTGGAATTGCAACTTTTCTTCATGTTCACAAATACAAATTATTTAATACTCTTGTGAAACTTGTGCATAAGCAGCTGTAAAGTGGCAGAATGCATACCAGCAGAAATTGGTAAAGCATGTACCAAAGGGAGAATGATCATAATAGTGAAGTTTACTGTGATTTAGACTAGCATAGGGATATTAGCTAATATGTGAAAGGTAGTGAATTTCTGGAACATGTTCAGAATTATTTTGTGCAATAGTTGTGCAGAGTTTGCCGGTAAATGCCAGTGGTGCTCCATGGAACTGCTAGCAGTAATTTTTGGTATTTCCATGTGCATTTGTTGAAGTCCTGGAGTTGGTGGCTGAGCTTTGAACATTTTCTGGCCGTGCTGTAAGCCAGATCCTGCTGAGATTCTTCAGCATATATGGTTATGCAAACCACAGGATCTGTGAGGCCATTGATTTCATTGGGAATTGCGAAGCCATTGATTTCATTGGGAATTGTAAAGTGAAGGGATGTATAAGAAAAGTTCCATTTTAAAATCATGTGTGATCTGGATATTTATGTTTTCAGCTGATTTTGCTTTTTTACTAAATTAAGATATTTTAAATGTGTCTGAATGTTAGAGGCAATTAGAATCATTTGAAGTCCATGACAGCAGTGCTTTGCTGGCTTTTTATCACATTCAGGGGTGTTCCATAGGCAGGAGGGGAACATTCTGGAGATAGACACCATAACTCTGTATACTTCAAAGCAGTTTATGGTAAAGGATAGGGATAGGCCAATTTCATTAACATAAGGGAGGACTTGTCAAGGTAGATTGAGAGCTTTAGCATTTACTTGCAGGTAAATGTAAATCTGCACAATGGGAAGCATTCGGAGGAGAAATAGCAAGAGTTCAAAGCCACCATCTTCCTGCAAGGGTAAAAGCCAGGGGTTATGAGCAGAGGGAACCCTAAATTTCGAGGAATCTTGAGGTTTGGAAAAAACAGGGGCATATGACAGATATAGGGAACTAAGGACAGGGGAGGCCTGTCAAGAGTATAAGAAGTGTAGGGAGGTGCTTAAAAAGTAAATAGGAAGGCAAAGAGAAATTACTGGCAGACAGGATTAAGGTAAATTTGAAGGCATTTTATAAGTATATTCAGGGTAAAAGAATAACCAGGGAAAAAGGTAGGGCCCATTGAGGACAACAGAGGTGATCTGTGTGTGGAGCCAGAAGGCATGGGTAAGGTCCAAAATGAATACTTTTCAGCGGTATTCGCAAAGGAAACAGACTTTGCAGTTGGGGTAGAATTCAGTGAAGGGGTAGATGAAAGTCAAGAGCAGGTCTCCATAAATAAAGAGAATGTACTTGATGCCTTAGCAGCATTAAAGGTGGCTGTATCACCAGGACCAGGTGGAATTTATCCCAGGCTGATGTGGAAGGCAAGGGAGGAGATTGCTTGGGTTCTGGCTGAGATTTTTAAATCTTCACTGGCCATAAGTGAGGTACTCAATGACTGGATGGCAGCAAACATCACCCTCCTTTTGAAGAAAGGCAGCAGGGAAAATCCTGGTAACTATAAACATGTGAGTCTAACATCAGTGGTAGGGAAGATGCTGGAAAAAATTGAGGGAGATGACCAATGATCACTTGGAAAGGCAGGGAATAATTAGAGTCAGCCAACATGGCTTTATCAAGGGCCGATCCTGTCTGACCAATTTGATTGAATTCTTTGAAGAGGTAACAAAGTGTACCAATGAGGGCAGGGCAGTAGGTGTGATTTACATGGACTTCACTAATGCCTTTACCTCTCCCACATGGGAGATTGGTTCAAAAGGTTAGGGCCCATTGGATCCATGGGCAAGTTGGCAAACTTGTAGCAGCCAGAGCAAAGACAGGTATCCCATCAGGCTCTGGGAGGATACTCTACTGGCCAGGAAGAGATGTTGGGAAGCACAGAACAAAGAAGCACAGTGAAGGAAGGTCATGTAATTGACACCTGCTCAGCATCAATTGAGAACGTAGCTGAGACAGCTTTACTGCCCTGTGAACTCTTCCATTGTAAACAGTCCCACTATGAGCTATCCTGAGGACAGAACAAGCAAATAGGAATATTTTGGGAACTAACATCTTGTGAAAAGGACAACTTGATAAATTACAAAAAGCTCAAACACTCTGATAATTAATTGTGGATGGCGCCAGCATGAATTTCAAAAAGTTAAAGAAACACATACTCATGTGGGTGAAGATTGGAATTACAACTGCATAGATGGCAATAAAGAACTAAGCAATGCTTGGAACGTATGCGAAGAAATGTATGAAAAGGTTCCTTATGAGATGATCAGCAGCAGTGACTCCAGAGACCAACCACTGAAGGAAAAGACTGAGTCAGGGACTCGAAGAAGAACTCGGCATGATCAAATCCTGGCTAGGTTCATCAAGACTGGGTGACATCTAAATACAAGTAGTGAGTTTTGGAAGTTGTGAAAGTAAACTAAAGAGTTGTGTAACTAAAAGAGTTGTGAAGTATTAATGAGTCTCATTTGAAACTACGTAGTGAATCTTTGAGTTGTTTGAATCAATTGCGATTAAGGAGGAAGTATAGTTGTTAGGCAAAGTCATTGTTTGGTGTGTTTTATTGTGTGCCACATTTAATTGGCAAAAGAACTATATCCAAAATTGGCTTGGCAATAGAAGACAGGTGATGGTAGAGTGTTTTTGCAATTGGATGCCTGTGGCTAATGGTGTCCCACGTGGACTGGGGCAGGAACCCTTATGTTATATTTGTGTTTGACTAGAATGCAGGTGTGGGAGGCAAGTTCAATAAGTTTGTGGATGATACGAAGATTGGCAGAGTTGTTGATAGTGTGGAAGGTTCCTTTTTAAGCTGCAGAGAGATATTGACGTTTTGATGAAATGGGCTAAAAAATGTTAGATGGAGTTTAATCCAGATAAATATGAGGTCTTGCATTTTGGGACCACTAATGAGGTTAGGACATGCATCATGAATGACCCTGACTTGTGGCTTGTAGGTGATGAATAGGCCTTGGAGCAGCAGAAGATGAGTCTTGCACTGCAGGACACCCCAGTCTCAGACTTGCTCTTGTAGTCATGGTATTTACATGGCTGTTCCAGCTGAGTTCCTGGTCAATGCTGACCTCCCAGAATGTTGATGGTGAGATGGTAATGGCACTGAATGTCAAGGATCAGAAGTTAGATCTTCTCTTGTTGGAGATGATCATTGCCTGGCACTTTTGTGTGCTGCATGAGGAGCTGTGAATAGAATTAATTATCTCCACTAATGATCTTATGGTGGAAGAAAAATTGTTGATGAAGCCGTTGAAAGTGGTTGGGACTAGGGCACTGACCTGAGGAAAAAGCAAAGATGTGATGGCCCTGGAGATGGTCCAGAGGAGGTTCACAAGATTCTGGGAATGAAAGGGTTAACATGTGAGGAGAATGTTTCCATTAGCAGGATAGTCAAGGATCTGAGGGCACAGCTTCAGAACAAAGGGACATCCCTTTAAAACTGAGATGAGGAGGAATTTCTTCAGCCAGACGGTGGTGAATCTGTGGAATTCATTGCCACAGGGCACAGTGGAGGCCAAGTCATTGTGTGTATTTAAGGCAGAGATTGATAGGTTTTTGATTGCTAAAGGGGTTAAGGGTTATGGGGAGGAGGCAGTAGAATGGGGTTGAATTTAAAAAATCAGCCATGATTGAATGGTGGAGCGGACTCGATGGGCCGGAGTATTGAGGAACAGAGGCACCTTGAAGGTGGCAGTGCAGGTGGAACTTTGGATAATGGCCTTCATTAGTTGGGGTATTGTACAGAAGTAGGGAGGTTATGCTCCAAATTTATATAACCTTTGTAAGACCTCAGCTGGAGTACTGCATGTAGTTCTGGTCACCAGGCTCTTGGAAGGATGTGGTAGCACTGGAGAGCGTGCAGAGGAGATTCATGAGGATGTTGCCTGACGTGATTCAGTCATGAGGAGAGACTGGAGAGGCTAGGTCTTTCCTCTCTGGAGCAGAGGAGGTTAAGAGGGGAGGTGATTGAGGTATATAAAATGAGGGGTACAGATAGCATATACTGCAGGAAACTTTTCCCCATATCAGAGCCAGATAAAACGAGAGGATATAGGTCCAGGATTAGAGGGAAGGGAGTTGGAGAGGAGATGAGGGGGACTTTTATCACCCAGAGAGTGGTAAGTACCTGGAATGCACTGCCTGGGATAGTGGTTGAAGCTGGGTCACTGACTGCATTTAAGAAGTGTCTAGATGAGCACTTGAATTGCTTAGGCATCTAGAGGGCTGTGGACCAAGTGCTGGGCAATGGGGTTAATACGGAAGGGTGGCCACTGGTAGGAATGGACAAGTTGGACAAAATGACCTGTTTCCAGGCTGTACATTTTTATGATTCTGTGTCACTCCATTTCATGACCTGAGGCCTGTTATCGCTCAGGGCCTTAATGCTCAACACTGAGGCCATCAGATTCGGATACGATAACAAAGATACAAAATACTGGAAATACTTGACAGGTCAGGCAGCATCTGTGGAAAGAATTAACATTTCAGTTCTGAGATCCTTCACAACAGAACGGAAAAAGAAACCATTGAGGGTAAACAAGTCAAAAGAGACAGAAATCCCACCAAAGAGCAGAGGAGAACTTCTTCAAGGTTGGTGTTCCTGGAAGAGAAGTGACAGTAAATGAAAATCAAAAAACTGCAGATGCTGAAAATCTGAAATAAAAACAGAAAATGCTGGAGACACTCAGTAAGTCAGACAGCATCTATGAAAGGGAAAGGATCTTGGACCTGAAGCATTAACTCTCTGTACCTCTAGAGTGGAAAAATATGAGGTTTTGGTAGGAAGGATGAAGAGAATAAAGGATACTGGATGAATATGGAATAAAGGATACTGTTCTAAAAAAGGGACCAGAAGCAGAAATAACTAGGGGTATGAGTGAAGGAATTACAAAAGGTCCAGAAAACATTTACAGGAATGGCTCCTGAAATCAGGGATTACATTTACAAGGATTGATTAGAAAAGCTGGGACTGTTTGCTTTGGAGTAGAGGAGACTAAGGAGAGATTTGATAGAAGTATATAAGATGACGTAGGGTCTGAACAGTGTATGGTGGGAGGACTGGAGGTCATAGATATAAATGGGAAGAGAATTAAGAGTGACATGAGGAATTTTTTTTAACTCACTGTGTTATTGGAATCTGCAGTGTACTGTTTACAGATGTGGAGGCAGTTTCCATTGTGAAATTCAAGGGCGCATTGGATAAATTTGTAAGGGTTGTTGGTTGGAACTGAAGAGTTCCATTCTACCATTCTATGATTTTGTGCTGGGTAATGTGTGACATTGGCTGAGTTTTTCTCTCTCACTAGTTGATCTGCCAGGCATGTCCCATTGTCCTGCTATTTGCAGCACGTTATGTTTCTTTGTTTGTATACTCACCCTCTTTCTGTCCCCATTAACCCATTTGACCAGAAATATAGCTTATCCCCATGACCTCATACTATCACAGATATTCCCCTTCTCCTATCCATCCCCTTCAGCTCCACCTCCACCCCCCATCACCTAATGTGCAAACTAACTTTTCTTTTTTCTTTTTTCCTCTTCTGTTGAAGAGTCTTTCGACCTGAAATATTTTCTACAGATGCTTTCTGATCTACAGAGTTCACTGTGGTGGTCTAAAGGGAGAAATAGCTACTAAAATTCTAGATTTGGGCAAAGCTGATTTCCATATGATGGGATTGAAAATGTCCTTTACAAATTTGCTAATGCATTAAACATTAGTGGATCATGAAAGGTGTTCAGAAAAAAAAAATAATATAATGTAGAACCAGATCATTACCCCAAAAGGGAAAAGATGCTCAAATGAGTAATGGACAACTAAAGAGGTATTGGGAAAACATTAATAGTAAAGGAAAAGGCAGATAAAAAAGGCCGATGTGAGTGGTGAACAATGATTTTGAATCAACAGAGATTTTGAAGGCTGAGGCAGGTATCTAGAACAACCAAAGATGATAAAACAAATGGTTAAAGCCACAAAAGGGTAAAATGAATAGAAACACAAGAAGGATATAAAAAATTAACCACAAAAATATTTACTAATTATATTTGGGAAATACAAGGGTGTCATCGGTGATAATAGGCTCTATAAAATGAATGGTGAGGATAGAAGTGAAATAAAGAAATGGTCGGTATGAATAATTACATTTATACATTAATATCAGAGGATGAAATCCTGGACAGGGTGAGGGAACTAATTTAGATTCATTGGCAAGGATACAACAAGATTAGCAGAAGGAAATTAACAGTAATGAAGAAAATAGTGCTGTTAAAGAAAGATGAAACCCCAGGATCAGATGGTTTAGGTCCCAGGAAGCAGATGAGAACAATGCAGACCCCATTAATATAATTTTCCAAAGTTCTTTAGACTAGGAAACTGTTCCTCTATCAGAGAAATCTGCTCATGCCACAGTTATAATTAAGAAAAGTAGTGGGGGGAATTCAGGGAATTGTAGAGGAGTTAGCTTAACACCTGTGTGAGAGTCTGCAATTAAGATAGAATGACAAGAATTTTTTCAGCTGGACAGAGAGCCAGCATAAATGTGTGGTGGTATGTTGAGAGAAAATTTTCTTGTGGGGTGAATTCAGTCATGGATAGGGAAATGCCAGTGAGAAAGCTTTCAGAAGGTTGTAATAAAGTTTCTCATGAGGGAACGTTAGCTAAAGTTGAAAGTCATTGATTTGAGGTTGAATTAGATATTTAGATATTTATTAGTCACATGTATATCGAAACACACAGTGAAATGCATCTTTTTGCATTGCTGAGAATGTGCTGGAGGCAGCCCGCAAGTGGCGCCAACATAGCATGCCCACAGCTCCTAACCTGTATGTCTTTGGAATGTGGAAGGAAACCGAAGCACCTGGAGGAAACCCACGCACACGGGGAGAATGTACAAACTCCTTACAATGGGCGGCAGAGTTGAACCCAGGTCGCTGGTGCTGTAATAACATTACGCTAACCACTACACTAGCATGGGCAGGAGCACTTAATGATCTGTCTTAACTTCGATGGTGGAATAAAAAACATTTTTCAGTTGACAGATGAAATGAAGATGTGGTATTGATATAAAGTGATAATAATTAAGCAAATGGACGAAAGCAGGCAAATGAAGAGTGATCCACTTTAGACCTAAAAATGAAAGAACAATGTACTTTTAAAATGATGAAAAGCTAAAGATAGTGGGGTACTAAGAAACTTGGGGATTCAAGTCAGTAGATTATTAAAATATCATAGACAGTTACTGAAAATAATTAAAACTAAGGGAATGCTGGCCTTTCTGTTCTAGAAAACTGGACTATAAGGGGATATAAGCAATGTTCTAGTGCTGTCCAGACCACAACTTGAGTACCTTAAACAGATGTAGGTCCAACATCTGAGTAATGATGTATTGTCCTTAGAGGGAGTAAGTGCACATTTACCAGGATCAAAGAGTAAAATTACAAAGTGAGGTTAAAGAAACATGGCTTGTATTTCCTGAAATTCAGAAGATTTAAAGGATGGTTAGATTGAAGCTGCAAAGATGAAAATAGGAACTGATAAAATAGACAAAGAAAAACTATTTCCATTGATTGGCAAGTCTTGGAAAATGGGGTGTGGTCTTAAAATTAGAGTCAGACTTCTTAGGGGTGGTTAGGTTTGTAGATATTTGGATAGGTTTGTAGAAATTTTGAATTCTCTTTCACAAATAACAATTGAAGGTGTGTCTATTGTTGATCTTAAATCTGGTATTGATGGATTTTTAAAAGCCGAAATTAAGGGATAAGGAGAAAATGCATATACAGTTGCATGCAAAAGTTTGGGCACCCCTGGTCAAAATTTCTGTTACTGTGTATAGCTAAGCAAGTAAAAGATGATCTGATTTCCAAAAGGCATAAAGTTAAAGATGACACATTTCTTTAATATTTTAAGCAAGATTACTTTTTTATTTCCATCTTTTACAGTTTCAAAATAACAAAAAAGGAAAAGGTACCGAAGCAAAAGTTTGGGCACCCTGCATGGTTAGTACTTGGTAACACCCCCTTTGGCAAGTATCACAGCTTGTAAACACTTTCTGTAGCCAGCTAATAGTCTTTCATTTCTTGTTTGGGGGATTTTCGCCCATTCTTCCTTGCAAAGGCTTCTAGTTCTGTGAGATTCTTGGGCCGTCTTGCATGTGCTGCACTTTTGAGGTCTAACCACAGATATTCGATGATGTGTAGGTCAGGGGACTGTGAGGGCCATGGCAAAACCTTCAGCTTGTGCCTCTTGAGGTAGTCCATTGTGGATTTTGAGGTGTGGTTAGGATCATTATCCTGTTGTAGAAGCCATCCTCTTTTCATCGTCAGTTTTTTTTAGAGATGGTGTGATGTTTGCTTGCAGAATTTGCTGGTATTTAATTGAATTCTTTCTTCCCTCTACCAGTGAAATGTTCCCCGTGCCACTGGCTGCAACACAAGCCCAAAGCATGATCGATCCACCCCTGTGCTTAACAGTCGGAGAGGTGTTCTTTTCATGAAATTCTGCACCCTTTTTTTCTCCAAACTTTCTTGCATCCTCACCACAAAATTCAGTGTCAGAAGTTTGCAAAGGAACATCTAAACAAGCCTGATGCATTTTGGAAACAAGTACTGTGGACTGATGAAGTTAAAATAGAACTTTATGGCTGCAATGAGCAATGGTATGTTTGGAGAAAAAACAGTGCAGAATTTCATGAAAAGAACACCTCTCCAACTGTTAAGCACAGGGGTGGATCAATCATGCTTTGGGCTTGTGTTGCAGCCAGTGGCGCAGGGAGCATTTCACTGGTAGAGGGAAGAATGAATTCAATTAAATACCAGCAAATTCTGGAAGCAAACATCACACCGTCTGTAAAAAAAAAGAAAGCTGAAGATGAAAAGAGGACGGCTTCTACAACAGGATAACGATCCTAACCACACCTCAAAATCCACAATGGACTACCTCAAGAGGCACAAGCTTGAAGGTTTTGCCATGGCCCTCACAGTCCCCCGACTTCAACATCATTGAAAATCTGTGGATAGACCTCAAAAGAGCAGCGCATGCAAGACGGCCCAAGAATCTCTCAGATCTAGAAGCCTTTTGCAAGGAAGAATGGGCACAAATCCCTCAAACAAGAAATGAAAGACTATTAGCTGGCTACAGAAAGTGTTTACAAGCTGTGATACTCGCCAAAGGAGGTGTTACCAAGTACTGACCATGCAGGGTGCCCAAAACTTTTGCTTTGGTACCTTTTCCTTTTTTGTTATTTTGAAACTGTAAAAGATGGAAATAAAAAAGTAATCTTGCTTAAAATATTAAAGAAACGTGTCATCTTTAATTTTATGCCTTTTGGAAATCAGGTCATCTTTTACTCACTTAGCTATTTACAGTAACAGAAATTTTGACCAGGGGTGCCCAAACTTTTGCATGCCACTGTATATGGATTTGGGGCATAGGTTATCCATGATCTCGATCAACGGTGGAACAGGCCCCATAATATCCATATGTAAAGAATGGATGAGAGTTATCTATGATGTTCTTGATGGTTAAAGAAATTGTGAGCAATGACCATCTGGAATTATATGAAATCAACTGAATTGTATTCCAACTAATTTAAGAAAGATGAAAAGAGAATTGGTTAAAAGCAGTAATATTGATAACGTGACTTCTAACATAGAATACAGTAAGTATAGTTTAAAAAGTATGTAATCTTATTTTGTGTTAGTTTTTTCTAGAAGTATTGTATTTTGTTTTAGGCTGATCAGAAGAAAGAATTGCCACAGAATGAAGAAACTGATATTGAGAAGAAACGAAGGGAAGCTGAAGCTTTGCTCCAGAGCATGGGCATTACATCTGAGCCTTCTGTTGGTATGTATGTGGATTTAATTTACAAGGTATGTTTCTGTTTGTTCAAAGTACAATTTCTGAGTTATAGCAGTTTTGTCTTATTTCGTTGAGGCCAGTTCAAAATGTGAGTTGAATTTGGGATGTAATGGAGATGAAGCTATTATTTTTAATATACAAAGTTTGTAGCAAGGTTTGCTGCATTTGACAGATTCTACACTTAGCATATACTTCATTGTTTGAATTATTGAATGATAACAGAAATTATCTTCTAGATTGGTACAGTGTTCGGAGATGAATTTTATCTGTCAGGTTTCTTTGACGTAACTGTCCAACCACGTGAAGTGTTCATTAAAGAAAAGGTTTAATTGACAATCAAAGTTTAATTTTTTTTTCCTTTGTATTTTATCCATTCTTAACATTTGTCAATTTTTTAGACATTAAAATTTCAAAAGCTGTTATTTTCTAATCTAATAATAATAAAAATAATAATAATAATGGGTTACCAGTAGAGGGCAGCAGAACATCACTATAACATCACTATGTTTAACTTGCCTCTCGCTATAGAATTAGTTGTGGAAGAAAAATGCTTTTGTGAAGTCCAGTTGGAGAACTAGCCATAGCAAAAAGATAGAAAGCATGATCTTGTCAGATTTAATTTAACTTTCTCAAGTAGCAATTCATTGTGAGTTAAACCACAAACTCAGCAATTGTTCAAGTTGGTGACATTAATTGGGCTTGACAGTGTTACAGGTTCAGTTCTGTACTGGTTGCTACAAATACATGAAATGATATAAGCTTGTTGCTCATGGTGAGTCAGGTGCCATGCTATCTTTTAAGAAAGATTATTAGCAGTTTGACAGCAAAATATTGTGTTGATAATATAGAAGATTGCCAACAGTCTTAAGGGGGTAGTAATGTTTGGAAAAGTGGATCCCCTTGTACTGTTCCATACTGAGACAGGTGATATAGTTTCTCTTTTAACCATTTGTGTTTCACGTTTTTCTTAACCCAAAGGTGTTTCTTAAAATCTAAATAGGTTTCTTAAAATCCTCAAGCTTTTGATCACATACTTTCTCCATGCACAGCTTGATGTCAAATTTTATTAGATAATTGCTTCTGTGAAGTTTCATGGAAATTTTACTACGAGAGTCCTATATAAATTTTACTAAATGAGTTCTATATTTTTGCCTCCACCAATCACCTCCCAGCCTCTGTCGTTATTTCCAATCTTCCCTCCTCCATCTGCCTATCACTCCTCATCACCTGGATCCACCTATTGCTTACCAGCTCTTCCTCCACCCCTTCCCCTCACCTCTTTCTACTGGCTATCTCCCCTCTTAGTTCAGATAAAGAGTCTCAACCCAAAACGTCGACTGTTCATTTCCCTCCAGGGATGCCCTGACCCACTGAGTTCCTCTAGCAGTTTTTGCTCTTTTTCTACTTACTTTTCAATTTCAAATGGGGGATTGGATTGTTAGTTGTGGATAAGAAGGAAATCAGATGCAAGTTGCAAAATTTGCAGGCTGCAGCCAACTGTGGTTTTCTTCTTGTTCTTATGTTGCCCCTTACTTTAATACAGTTCTCCATCCATTCTTCTCTTTGCTATCCTTTTTCTTTTGATACCTTTATTAAACGCCTCTTTATTTTTGGACTGTCTTGACCATCTTCTCCACACTTCCCTGTGCTTCTATATCTACTTATCTTTCCATTTATTTTCTCCTGATTCTCAAGTACTCTTATTGGCAGTTGCGTCCTAATAACTGCCTCCAACCTCAATTCTTAGCTCTTCCACCCTTTTCCTATAGTGTTAACTCTCCATTCACTTATTATTCCACTTTTTATTCTTTTTGCTTAATTCATTATTTGCTGCATTCCCACTCGCCTCTATGCTTCCTTTGTGCTTTTTACTGGATGTTTTCTTTTTTGATCAAAGGCCACCTCACCTGTGTCCTCTGCACGTACAGTTCCCTCCTCTCCTCTATGCTCTGTGCATCACTACCCATATTCTCTCCAGCATGCTTTACCCTGACCATTCCAAATAATGACATGCTGCACCTTCACTGAAAGATAATGCGCAGGTATATTAGTTAGGAAAGCAAACGAATTGTTAGCCTTTATTACAAGAGGATTTGAAGATTCAAAGAAGATATTACAAGAGGAAAAACACTATGATGCTGGAGGAACTCAGCAGGCTGGGTAGCATTGGCGGAGAAAAGCAGGCAGTCAACATTTCAGGTCAGGACCCTTCTTCAGGACTGAAGGTAGGAAAAGGGAAGCCCAATATATAGGAGGGAAAAGCAGAGCAGTGATAGGTGGACAAAAGAGGGGAGGTGGGGTGGGCACAAGGTGGTGATAGGTAGATGCAGGTAAGAGAAAGTGATAGGCAGGTGTGGGAGAGGAGGGGAGAGCAGATCCACCAGGGGATGGGTCAAAGGTAAGCAGAGAAAGGAAATTAAAAAGGTCAAAGAAAGAGAGAGAGGCTAGGAGAGTGAAGAAGAGAAGAAGCACAGTTGGGGATTACTTAAAGTGGGAGAATTCAATGTTCCTGCTGTTAGGCTACAAGGTTCCAAGATGGAAAATGAGGTGCTGTTCCTCCAGTTTGCAATTGGAATTCTCCTGGCAGTGGAGGAGGTTGAGGACTAACATATCAATGATAGTGTGGGAGGGGGAGTTGAAGTGACTGGTAATGGGGAGATGCAGATCGCAGTTACGGGCAGAGCGCAGGTGTTCTGGGAAACGGTCACCTAGTCTGCTTTTGGTCTCTCCAATGTAGAGGAGGCCACATTTGTAGCGCCAAATGCAGTAGATGGTATTAAGGGAGGTGCAGGTGAACCTCTGTCTCATCTGAAAGGACTGTTTGGGTCCCTGGAGAGACCAAATGCAGACTAGATGACCGTTTTGCAGAACATCTGTGCTCTGTTCGTAACTGTGTTTCTCTAGTGTTACAAGAGGACAATGAAGATTCATCAGATTGATTCTTGAGACGAGGAGAGAGTAAATAGACTAAACGTATGCTCTCTAGAAGAATGAAAGGTGATATCAGTGAAATGTGCAAGATTCTTACAGGACTTTGACATGTCAGATGAGAGAATGTTTTTTCACCCCCCTGGCTGGCATGTCTAGAGCCTGGGGGACATAATCTCAAGGTAAGGGGACAGCCATTCAAGACTGAGTTGAGAAGAAATTTCTTTGCCCAGATGGTAGTGAATCTTTGGAATTCTCTACCCAAGAAGGCTTTAGAGGTTCAGTCGCCAAATAAATTCAAGGCCGAGATTGATCAATTATTACATATTAAGGGAATCAGGATATGGGGTTAGTCATAATCTTATTAAATGGTTGAGCAAGCATGAGGGGCTGAATGACTTACATTTGCTTCAATTTCTTATTTTCTTATAACCTCATATGTTCTTTCTCAGCGTGTACAGTCCTGTGCCTCCTATCACAATCCCCTATCTCCTTGTCAACCGCTGCTATTCTCATACAGTGCCATGAATAAAGCTAGCTAACCTGGTAAACATTAAACACTGTGCATAGTGCTACAGTGGGATATAGCTGTTTGACAGGTTGCTGATTCCCAGCTTTACCCTTGGAAAGTTGTGCAGGAAATCAGCAAACATTTTTGAGGAAGTTGAAGTTAGTGGCCTTAAAACTTATTGGAGGGCAAAATTAGCAGAGCAAAGGAGATAATATGGAGCAGGACCAAAGAGGGAGCCGGATCAGCACAATATGAGAGACTTGAATGATGATCCTGGAACAGAAAGTTACATTTATGAAGCAACTTTAATATAAGAAAATAGCCTAGGACATCACAGCGTGATTGGACAAAATTGGCACTGAGCTAGAGAAAGAAATATTTGGATAGTTGGTCAGAAGCATAATCAAAGACAAGAGGATTAAGGGGAAAAAAGGAAAAAGCTGTAAAGGAGCAGTGAAGTTTCAAGAGGGAATTGCAGAGCATGGAGCCTATACAGTTGAAAACATGATAGTGGGCTGAAGGGAATGTTGATTATGTAAAAAAAAGTTATAGGAATGCAGAGTTCTTGACAGTTTGCAAGGCTGAAGGTAAGGTATTAAGGCAGGGGAAGGGTGAGGTGTGGCCTTGAAAAGATTTGAATATGTGAATGAGAATTTTAAATTTAAGACGTTAGTGAACTTAGAGCCAGTTTAGGCCAATGAGGATGAAGTGTTTGAGTTGGAAATAGTGCAGTTTAGGACATAAACAATAAAGCTTTTGATGATCTGGAGCGTATAGAGGTTGGAAGATGGAAGAATAAACAGGAGAGCATTGCAATAACTGATCCTGGAAATCACACAATTATGGATAGATTTCAGCAGCAGTTGAGTACTTCTAATAGCTAAGCTATAGGGTTTGAAAGTCATTATAGGACATTGAGTTTGCAAATAGTCTTAAGGGAGTGACTAGGAAAGAGAATGGAATATGTGGTGTGAACAGAGTTTGAGGTTGGGGTTGAAGTCTGTGTTTTAGCTTACCTGATATTTAATTTATGGCTTTATCCAGAACTGAATGTGAAACAAATGTATTGATAACTTGTAAGTAGTGGAAGGATTGAGAGATGGTAATAAGGTACATCATGCTGCCATTTTATTACTTCCGTAATCTTATTACATGGGCATGTATGAAGTTGTTGAACAGCAGTTTGTAGGTAAGAATGGGGAGGGACAGTTTAAGGGTATCCATATCAAAGATGATAATACTTTGAAGGTGGGAGATGGAATGATGGGTGGAGTGGATAAAGGGGTCAAAAGTATGTCTTTTGAGAAGTGATGATAGCAGGCTGAAAAGGGAGATCGTTATCAGAGGTAAAAAACAGTTCTGTATCAGCAGATAACATGGGTCAAAAAAAGAAATTGGGTGGCCAGCAATTTGGTGGGAATAGCGTTAAGTGTGTAGGAGTTTAATCTTGTAGATGGGATTAATTTAGGGAAAGCATGTCAGTGAATAGGAAATTAACTGGAGAATGGTGAGTTCGGGGCTATGACAAGAATGATCTTGAGAGATTGGCTTGGTGGAAGGAGACAGGGTGGTAGTGGAGGGTTGTTATTTAGATTGGAGGCCTGTGACCAGTGGTGTGTCACAGGGATCGGTGCTGGGTTCACTGTCGTTTGTCATCTCTATTAATTATTTGGATGATTATGTTGTTAAAATAGTGAGTTTGTGTATGACACCAAAATTGGTGGTGTAGTGGAAAGTGAAGAAGGTTATCTAAGATTACACTAGGATCTAGATGAACTGGGGAAGTGGGCTAAGGAATGGCAGAATTTAACTTGGACAAGTGTGAGGTGTTGCATTTTGGTAAGTTAAACCAGCACAGGGCTTGCACAGTAAATGAAGTGTATTGTAGAACAGAGAGACTTAGGGACACAGGTACGTAGTTTGTTGAAAGTTGCGATATGGGTAGATAGGGTGGTGAAGAAGGCATTTGCCATGCTGCCCTCATTGGTCAGGGCATTGAGTACAGGAATTCTACGCAAAAGATGCATTTCACTGTGTGTTTCGATGTACATGTGACTAATAAAGATCTTATCATTGTTGTAACTGTATAAGTCATTGGAGAGACCACACTTGGAGTATTGCACCAGATATAGGAAGGATGTCATTAGGCTGGAAAGGGTGGAGAAAAGATTAATGAGGATGACACTGGGACAGGAGGGCTTGAGTTATAAGGATAGGTTAGGATTTTTTCCCTGAAGTGTAGGAGGCTGAGGGGTATATAAAAGTGATGAGGGGCATAGATGAGGTGGATGATCAGAGTTTTTTCTAATGCTGACAGTCTCTAGCATTTTTTTTTTCGTCACTGCTTCCTGATATTAGGACTATTCTTGCACAGTGTGTTATGGAGTTCCCAGAATCTGTAGTGTTCCCAGATCCTGTGTTTACAATGCTTTGAGATGATGGGACGTTTATTCCTTATTCGTAGTTCATAGAATTTCTCTCTTCAGTGCTTCTGCACCACTGGTTTTCCAGGATTCTTGAAACATTGTCCAAAATGCCCTATCGCAGAAGTGACAAGCCTAAGATTTCTCCAATGTCAATATATCCAGTAATAGTACTTTGTTGCACCTCTGGTCAAGATTTTTTAGTACAGTTACAAAACTGATACCTACTTGACAATGTGCAAACCTGCCCTGTTGCACTCTATTAACAAAACGCAGGACAAATCCAATCTAGCCAATAACTACCCAATCAGTTATCCCTCTGTTATCAGAAAAGTGATGGAAGATGTCATCTATAGTCTGTCACGTGGCACAGTCTCCGTTAGCCTGAACACCCTTGCTCAACTTGGGATTTACCTACAGAAGCTGAATTCCAAGGAGAGGGGTCAGTGATTTCCCTTGACTTCAAGGTTGCATTTAACCGAGTGTGGCTGAAGGAGCCATAAGTTATAGGAGCAGAATTAGGCCATTCAGCCCTTTGAGTCTGCTCTACCATTCAATCATGGCTGATTTATTTTTTCAACCCCATTCTCCCATCTTCTCCCCGTAACCCTTAACCCCCTTACTAATCAATAATTCATCAATCTCTGCCTTAAATGCACCCAATGACTTGCCCTCCACAACCTTCCTGGCAATGAATTCCACAGATTCACCATCCTCTGGCTGAAGAAATGCCTCCTCATCTCAGTTTTAAAGGGATGTCACGTTATTCTGAGGCTGCGCCCTCAGATCCTAGTCTCTCCTACTAATGGAAACATCCTCTCTATATCCACTCTGTCCAGGCCTTTTAGTTTCTGGTAGGTTTCAATAAGATCCCCCTCATCCTTCTGAACTCCATTGTGTACAGGCACAGAGATGTCAAACTCCTCATACGTAAGCCCTGCTAAAACCAAAGTAAATGTGCATCGAAGGGAAATCACTCCAATGGTTAGAATCAAATCTTGCATGAAAGGAAGATGGCTGTTTTTAAAAAAAAACAGATAATGCTGGAAACACTCATTAGGTCAGGCAGCATCTATGGGAAGCTGTGGGAGGGCGGGAGAGATTGATTCAAAGCACTAAAAGAGGATAGTGGTGCATGTGGAGGTAAGTTATTTCAGCCCTAGGATATCACTACATGAGTTCCTTGGTGCAGTATCTGTTTCAATTATTTCCAGCTGCTTCATCAATAACTATAATCATAACGTTTGAATTGGAATGTTCACTGATGATTGCAGAATGTTCAATTCCATTACCATCTCCTCAACAAATGAAGCAATCCACGCCTGCATGCATCAAGATGTAGATGACATTCAGACACAGGCTGATAAGTGCTATTATCATTTGGTAAGCAGAAATGACATGCAGTGACCATCTCCAATAAAATTGTGTCTAGCCACTTTCCTGCCTTTGACATTCAATGGCATTTCAACTGATGAATCCCTCACTATTAACTTGCTGGGGGGTCATCTTGACTAAAAACCCAATTGGATCAATCACAGAAACACAGTGGCTAAAGGAGCAGGTTGAAGACTGCACCAAATGACTCACCTGCTAATACTCTAGTGTCATTCTACCATTTACAAGGCATATCAGGAATGTTATGGAATACTCTAAGCTTGTCTGGATGAGTGCAGCTTCAGCAATACTCAAAATGATAAGCTCAGTATTATCCAGGACAAAGCAACCTGTTTCGCACCATCCTAAATATTCATTCCCTTTACTACAGGTACCCCTTGGCTGCAATTTATAATATCGCTTCAACATCACTTCCCAAGCCCACAATTTCTTTCACCAAGAAAGAATACTACAACCTGCAGGTTCCCTTCCAAATCACACATCCTCCAAACTTGGAAGTATATCATGATTCCTTTTAATCCTGGGATTCCTGTAAGAATACCTTCAGCAGAAGAACTGTATAACAGTTCAAGAAGGCAGCTCACCACACTTTGTCAAGGACAAGGATAGGTAACAAATTTACCATTTGCCTTACAATTTACAACCATAGCGCATAAGATGAATTAATAAACAAAAGCATCCCCATAACCTTCCCATACTGTTGTTGGACTTGCTTCTCCTTCGGTCTAATTTAACATGAGCAAAGACATAAGACCTCATTATATCAAGAGCCCTGGCAACATAATTTGTCTGGAGCATATCAATTTTTAGCTGGCAATTCCATAGAGGAGAATCAACTAACTGCTGTGGATATGTCAGCTCGTCTATGATCTGTGCATGTGTCACGGAAGTTGGGTGAGCTGTAGATGAGATGACATTTAATCTGACCTCCCATTCTGCTGGTAGACACTCAAAGTTCCTCAAATGACAGACCAGATACATTTAGTTTTTAATTATTTTATAGTGGTTCTATGTGTTTTAAAGTAAATTTATCTTATTATTTCTATTTTTTTAATAAAGCATTTCAATCTATAAGAAGTATTTTGAGTATATGACACACAACTCAGACACAGGAGTTCATTGGTGTAACCTTACTTAAAATAATATTATCGTGGCAAGAAAATTTAATGAAAAAAGTTAAATTAAATTCTTATGAGATTTGGAAGCTTTCTAATTGCAGGTAATTTGTATATTATTTTTGTATATGTTGTCACTTTCTATATTAATATATATTATTCATGATGAAGGTATGATTTTATGCGAGTTGTTCTATTTTACACATTTTACTTTTATTCATCAATTTGTAAGCAAAACTTTTCATCACCTTTGTAATACCTGTTTTTCAATTCACCTAATTGGCAAAAGCATGTTAACCGAATAAAATAGACTTTATCCCTTTTCTCTGACCTGCATTTGAAGTATTTTGATTCTAAAAGGAAATTTTGCATGCTTCGTAAAGGTATGCGTATGCACTGTATTTATTTCCATGAATTGGCAAATGGATACAATGTCTGGTCTGAACAGTTTTTCTTATTTATTTAAGTAAAACAAAATGTTTCAGGATATGGTAGAAGTACCATATAATCATTTTTGATCTGTGATAATTTGTATGTCAGCAAAAGGGATAGTGCTTGTATTGGGCCCGTTGAACAACCAGTGAGAAGACACTCCTTCATATTCAAGGAAAGCATGACTAAAGTACACAATTCAGATTTTTCATCCACCAACTGAATGCTTACATTGCAATGTGCATGGAAATTCAGCATGGAATTTAACTTTGGCTTTTCCTTTCTCTCTTTTAAATTTCATTTCATTCATGTATTTTTCTTTAATGCCATCACCTTTGTTTTATTCAATACTTCATGTAAATTAATTTTGGAACATCATTACCAGTGCATCCACTACGGGTAGTAACAGCGGATACCTGTCTGTTTCACTATTTAGTCCCTCCTACGTCTCCTCCCTCAAAATCGGTGAGTACACCAAGTGAGGCTGGAAGCCAGGATTCTGCTGATTGCACTCTTGGGCCAAGGTATGTCGGTGTGTATTTGTCCTACTCTGTATTTTTGTAAATGCTAGTAAAATGTATGATTTTATATTGTTTGCATGAACTGTATCATTCCATTCTCCTGATGTGAATGTTGCTGTTTGATGTGCAGTAAACCTTCTCCTGAAGTTTGTATATTTTCATACTTTTTACTCCCAGTGCAGTTCTCAGAGTCTCATGTGATTTATGAGTGATCATGAATGCCTTTCCTCAGTCTGCTGCTGGATGAAACATAATGTGAGCCTGGTGATAACTTTCTTCTTGTTTGCATTTACTTCCCTTTTGTGAGGTGCCCAGCTTTTGCTTGACCTCATCCTGCAGTGATGAGGCAAGTTGGAGCTTTGATGAACTAAGTTTGTGAATAATCCTTTACATGTTTATTTTTAATTTAAGGTGCTTTAGTGGCATATTTCTCATTAATATTTTCTATGGATATTCTTCACATATGAATGCAGAGGACCAAAATTAAAGCATTCCTTATTCTGTTATATGTGTATTGTCTTTGACCTCTTCCTTTCTCCTGATAGTTATTGAACACTAATTTTAAATTGCTGAACTGGGAATGAAAAATAAATATATTGTAAGCGTTGGTAGGCAAAGAGGACTTTCTATGAAATGCACATTCTTTTTCACCGAAGAATAGTTTACACTCCAGGAGGGTAAAATGTTGCTTTCTGTTTGTTTACGTTTGTTACATGCACAAAATGTCCTTTATAATTTAGTTATCTTGTGTTTGCACATAGTTTCCTAATTCTGTTTCCTAGATAGAAGTTTGCCAGGAGCTGTGTTATTTTATGATGCTGCTTCTCATTGCTCAAATTTATTTTTCAAGTTTTCTACAGTTTTTTTTACATTTTAGGTGTTTTCTTATTCAAATCTGCCCAATCTTCCCAACTTTTTTTTAATCCCTTTAATTAGCTGGTTGGCACTTTATGCCAAAACTGAATATCAACAAAAGCCTTGCTCATTAGGTCATGGGTAAGAAAATGCAGAATGATCTTGACCACTGCTTATTCCACTACTAAATCACTTGTCAACTGTTCAGCAGAATTCAAGCAGGAGTGGAGTGTTATGTAGCTGGTAAATTTCTTTCACAGATCCACTGTAAGGATGGAAGAATGCTTTGCATGAAGGATTTATTTGCTGGAAAACCCTACTTGCAACCTGTTATTCAACATGGACTACGCTGGTTGGTTTTGAGTGTAGTCTGCACTTTCTAAATAGTAGAGTCACAGAACCTGCTCAGAAGCTTTACTATTGCTGGTCAGAAATTGTGGTCCTTCTCCAGGTCCTTAGTAAAGGAGACCAATCAGATGGGACTGATCTGGTATATTCCCATGGCCTTCCTGCCCTTGTATCTGATTTCAAATGGTTGTGCATAGTCAATGAATCTCATTTGTGAAGATTTAACCAAATACATTTTGCTAGATTTATTCATTAGAGTTAGAAATGCAATCATAGGTAATTGCCCCTTTCACAATTATTAAAGTGGGCTTTAACAGTTCACTTCTAGGAATGAACATTGAGATCAATGGCTTACAGTGTTTTGGTGTGTAAAATTACATCATTGTTTTTAACCTTGATGGTGACATAGTTATGATGGGGCTCCCACACTCATGGTATACTCCAGATAGATGTCACGTCAGCTGGTGCATCAGCTTTTTGGAACAGGGGATGGTAGGTTTACATTCTCATAGCTTAGCTTCTATCAGGCTCGAGTCCATTTAATCCAGTGGTGGATGAATGGCATATGAATATTTTCTGTTTAACATTCAAGTAGAATGACAGTATTGTGCAGATAATGTCTCTTGTTCCACTGGCATTTCCTGGAGTAGAAAATATAACACAGATGTTCAAGAAATATGATTTGGTGGAGCCTAGAGGCAAAATGTTCACCTCCCCAAAAAACTCCCTACTCCTGCCTTTCATCAAGAGTAAAAAAAGAGCCCAATATGTATTTAGTGTCACCATTTGTCATGATCTCACAAGTCAACTAAGAGATGTAAATAGAGAAAAGCTAAAGCTATTAGAGTGATACCTTGCTGATTTTTGCAAGCTGTGGATCTCTTAACATTCAATGAGCACATGAATCCTACTTCTATTTATGATAAAAGGAGGATCATGTGTTATAGCTGAATGTTCTGCTTGAACCAGAACATTTTAGTTGAGAGGCTGATAATTGAAATGCAATGACTTGGGGTGAACCGTCACTATGTAAAATGTATGTAGTTCTGTAAAGTGCTTTGCATTAAGTGTAATGCAATTTTCGAAGTCAGGACACATCTAGCAATTTATTTCTTGTGATACAAAGACAAAAGGAGAATTGATGACAAAGCAGCTTCAACCTGGATGGTTAGCTTCCTTCTGCAGTGCTGCCATATGCAGGGAAGATGCTGCAAGTCTGGTTCTTGAGAATCTCAATTAACTTTTCAATTATAGTATTCAATTATAGTAATAGAAAGCCTGTTGCAGTGCTTCATTGAAACAGAGATAGAATGAAATTGGGTGGACCACCCAGTATTGGCGTCATCACCAAATTCAGATGTGTAAACTGGCTCCCAGCTTATTTGATTTTACAAAGTTCTCATTGCATACACCTGTGGATTCTTGTCTAAATTGGGAGAAAAATCAAGCAGAGTCAAGCAGCAGCCTGACATAGTTATCCTCACAGAAATTAATAAATTGGAGAAAAGCAACAAAGTTCTGAGAATTATCAAGTAATATTGGTTGGATTTTATTTCTGCATCTGCTCTAATTAGTCATACTACATTGTAATCTTCTGGAGAATGGTTAAGTAAAGAAGAGAGATGGATCTCTGTTCCTTCCATACCATTCAGTCTCATTGAGCTACCTTCTCGGGCTCTGCAGGGTCTCAGGATTTTATCGTAAATTAGGCACTAACTAATTAATGCATCCAGTTTAGCCCTAGGTCAGAATAAATTGGTGACATTGATGCAAGGCACAGTATTGCATAGATTCTAGGAATTGCAGATCATAATGCAGCATTGCATTTCTATCACGTTACGAAAATATGGTAGTCCATGATTTCTTCTGGAGCAAGTATATCAATCACATGATTTATTCTTGAGACAATCAAGTTGCATCTAATCCACCTTGTATATGGAGATGGCTTTATATTGGGTAACATTTTTTTGGTCCATCAGACTTCGAAATGTACAGTATACTGAAGGCTTTGTATTAAAAAATTGTTCTTCACACCTGAATATTTACATTACTTAAAATATTACTTTTTAAAAATGTGCTGGAAAATTTTGTAGTAAATACAAAATATAAATCTAGTAAAATACACAACATTGCTTCATTCAAAAATAAGCATAATTGAACTTTATTGGGATAATAGGAATCTTATATATTAATGACTTGTAAGTCCTAATTTGTGCTAAAAGTTCTTGCATATTCTTGAAAATAAAGTTCTGGTTGACACTCTCTTCTATGTTCTACCCATATAAGTTCTATACCAGTGATGGAAACTCAGCAATCATTATAGATTTCTCAGATTCTGGTTTGCAGAGAAAATTCAAAAGACAGATAGAAGTAAAAGATAATTGAAATTTGCCAGTCAGGACTAAAATTATTGGAAGTATATTGTTAACTTGCATCCTGGTTGCATATTATTGGATTTTTTTTAGATAACTTGAAAAATCTAAATCCTACTGAGTACTTTAAACACTTAGAGGGAAACCTTGGCAAGGGTGCAAAAGCACAGACATTTCTGCTAAAGCCTAGGGCTATAGTTAACCTATAATTACACCAGTGTCACAACTTGGCAACTGTTAACATTTTTTTAAAACCCTAGTAAAGTCTCAGAGATGCTCTTTACCTGTGGGGTTACTTGTTAACCCAGTTCCTGTACAAATGTTACAATTTCCTGTATGCGTTTTTTTAAAATGGAAACAATCTGTTAATTCAGTACAAGAATGCACTTTGGCTGGGACTGAGAAGTTAATTTAGATGTAGGTCCGTTTTAAATGCACAATTTTTTAAGCTTAAGTATTCAGAAGATAGTTTTAATCAGTTTTAGCAACTTTAAACAAATACTGCAGTCGATTATGAGGGACCATTTTAACCAAAACCATATGTTTATTCCATTCTATAAATATTCCAGCATATTTGGATGGATAACTTCAACACTGTGTTTCAAAGTGTGAAACAAAACAAATATATTTAACAACCTGTAAAGTAGCAACACGCTCTATATCCAGAGAGTATATAGAAGTATTTTCTGAAATGTGAATGAATTAGCTGACCATGTGTGCATTTAAGATTCTTGTAGGGGTTTATTTTTCTGGATCTTCATCTACATTCATGTGGTGGCACAATGAATGTAGGAAAACCAAACTTTGGAGCAAGTGTCTGCGAAAATGCCTGCCTGATTTTTCAATCCTCCTGTTTCTTTGCCAAGAGGCTTAGTAAATGCAACTTCCTTAATTTTAATAGGCCTTTAGTTAAAATTGTAATTCAGTGGTTAAAAATTCAAAGAGGTTTCCTTTGAGTCAAGAGTATGTTTGAGTCAATGTTTTTAATGTTATAAAATACCCCTCGTTATTTAACAAGAGTATTATCAATGAAGAAAACATTTTGAACTGAGCTGCAGGAAGATATATCTGGTTAGGTGACTGAAAGCTTGGTCACAGAGGTTTGAAAGGAAATCTTATTGGAGGATTAAGAGAGGGGCAATGGAATATCAGGCCTGGAGTCCCAGTTGGAAAGTCCCAGTCGGAAGTTTTATTTATATATGAGAATCTCTCTTTCCATATGTGCCAGAGCTGATCATTTATGATAAAAGGACACACAACCCAAAACCTTTTCATTTTTCTTTCAATTCAGAGTACCATTATGGATAGCCCTTTATTGGGTCTTGTTATAATCTATCATTGAATATTTCTGTACCCATTAGTTTTATTCTTTCTCATACACATTCTTCCTATTCATTTTCACATTCCTTGTAGCTTTAGCCATGTGCTACTTTTTCAAACTAGTCTTTTGAGTTCTTTGCTCGAGTGGTTAAGAATCTTACTGTTACTTTTGTTCTTTTTAATTGATTTCATTTTAAATTTTTCAGTCAAATTCCTTAGATTATTACTCCTTCCTGTACAGCTTGAAAGTTTTAATTAACATAATTGATTGTCTTTACATAAATTAGTGTGAATGTACATTGGAAAATATAATGTCCTATTTATAATAATTGTCTGAAATAAAATGTTTATTAATACTAACATCGCTAATTTAAACTCTTTTTGATAACGCTGCATGGTTGACTTGTCAATCAATTAGGACCTTTCATTGGGATACCGATCCTTCAGTTCTGCAGCTTCAAGCTGACTCTGATCTTGGGTATTGCCTACTCATTCTATTTTTTCTACTTTTTAAGAATTAATTGACAAGTATTTCTGATCTCATTGTACTTTGTGCTAATTTATGAAAATCTTGGATATAAGAGCTACAAAATGTGCATATTTACTTAGCTTATATTTTTCGTCTGCACTTCTGTTGATTTTAAATGAGATTACAACCATGTTCTAAATTCTCAAAAGTATTTACTTGATTATTTTGTAACATAAAATTTCTCTTCCTATCCTGAACATTTGCTGACAGGCGTGGAGCAATCAAACTGGAGATGGCAAAGATCACACAGGTAGACTTCCCTCCACGGGAGATTGTTACTTATACAAAGGGAACACAAACTCCAGTGATTACACAGAAAGCTGAAGGTAAGTTGACATTTAAAATAAAAGTGCTAATTTTGGGTATTATTGAAAAAGTATTAAAACAAAGAATACTTTTCTCTATTAAAAATACTATTTTTCAGTAATGTTGTGGCAGATAAAGTATGTTTTCGGAGGATGGTTTCTCTTAGTGTAATATAGTACATAGTGGCTGCACAGTGGTGCTGCAGGTAGTGCTGCTGTCTCACAGCTTCAGTGACTTGAATCTACTCCATTTACCAAAATAATAGTGGCTCACAACACATTGCCACTGACAGTGAATTCGGCAATAGCCATGACTTTTTATGCATGTTGTTTCTTTCTGGCTGGATTTGGATATTTTTGCAGTTTGCCATCCACAGTTTCACTTTATTTGAAGAGGTTAACTATATTTTCATAATCTACCAATTGGAGCTTCCACCTTCTGTTTGTTGAATTGTCCACCACCATTCAGAACTACATGTGGCAAGACTGTAGAGATCTACTCTGATCTGTTCCATTGAATGTGTTTCTGTTTATTGCCTGCTATTTTTGCTGTTTAGTACTTGTTCTGTATTGCATCTTCACCAGGTTGGCAACCTGTTTTTTTACATATGCCAGAAGTTGCTCCTGGCAAATCCTTTTGCACTCCTCACTGAACATTTCTACTTCTGCAGATGATTCACACTGCAGATGGATGCTCACTTTTAAGCTGCTAGATCTACTTTGAGTCTATTCCAACTACCACAATTGTATTGCCTTACAATACAATGGAGGGTGTGCTCGGTGTGAAGGTGTGACGTTCTCTACAAGGTTTTTGCAGTGGACACTTCTATTAAAGCTGTCGTGGACAAGTTCGCCTGCTACAGGTAGACTTGGGAGGATAAAGTCAAGTAGATTTGACCCTCATGTTGAACAAAAACAATCTGCTTTAGGGGGAAAAGAAATTGTCAATGTTTTGGGTCAAATCCTTCATCAGGACTGAGAATGAGAGGGGAGAGGTGGTCAATATCAGGAGGAGTGGGGGAGTGAAGACACAGGAGCCCGAGGTGATTGGTGGACTGAGGAGGGGTAAAGGATGATGGGCAGGTAGGGGAGGGAAAGGGTGGAGTTGGGGGGGATGATGAATGGAGGCAGAGGAAAAAAAGCAGATGAAGCAAGGTGGGGGGGGAAGGGGAGGGTGAAGATGGAGACAACTGCTGGAGGGAGATAAGCAGGAGCACAAAGGCTACCAGTGCTGGGCGCAAAATGCTGGAGGAACTCAGCAGGTCAGGCAGCATCTATGGAGCGAAATAAACAGTCAACATTTCGGGCAGAGACCCTTCATCAGGACTGGAAAGGAAACCAGAATAAAAGGGGAGGGGGAGGAGCACCAGCTGGCAGGTCTGTCTATGGCCTCCTCTACTGCCACATTGAGGCCAGGTGCAGATTGAAGGAGCAACACCTTATATTCTGTCTTGGTGGTCTTCAACTTGACGTCATCAACATCGATTTCTCTAACTTCTGGTAACCACTCCCCTCTGTTTACCTCCCCCCCCCCTTTGTTTTCCCTCCCTCCTGTGACCCCTTCACCCCATCTCTTTCCCCTCCCCTGCCCTCACGACCTGCCCACCTCCTTCCCTTTATTCCATGGTCTACTGTCCCCTCCTATCAGATTCCTCTTATCTACCTTCACCCGCTCAACTGGACTCACCTACCACCTGCCAGCTCATGCTCCTCCCCCTCCCCTTTTATTCTGGCTTCTGCCCTCTTCCTTTCCAGGCCTGATGAAGGGTCTCAGCCCAAAACGTCAACTGTTCATTTCCTTCCATAGATGCTGCCTGACCCACTGAGTTCCTCCAGCATTTTGTGTGTATTTCTCAAGATTTCCAGCATCTGCAGAATCTCTTGTGTCTACCAGTGCTGGAATCTGATAAGTAAGGGAGGTGACAATGGAGACCATCAAGGAAGAGGTGAATGACAGACAGAACCAGCACCAGATGGGGTGGCAGGTGGCGCATCCGGTGGGTGAACTGTGTGTGTAGTGGGTGGATGGAACCAGGAAGGGTAGGAGGATGACAGTGGGTGATGGGGGTGAGGTGAGATGGGAAAGGAGATAAAAATGGGAGGACTAGATGAGGATTGAAAGGGGACAGAGAGAGGGTGAGTGAGCAAGGGGGATAAAGATGCTCAGTTCATGCTGCAACCCAGTGCGGGAGCTACATCCTTCATGACTCAGCCAGCTACGTCAATGATAGTGCTTCCAAGCTGCTTCTGGTGATGGGCGTTGAAGTCCCCACACATTACCATCCAGATAAATCATCTGCAATGGTTTCACTTCCTGGATCCACACAGTTCCCTCCATTGTTGCCAAGGATCTAACCTTGGGAACCTATTATTTTTCATTTATATGGTGTCTTCAGTAATGTCATTTGGTAACACCGTGCTCTACCTCTTGCCACCTCTTTTGACCCTTCCATTGTCTCCAAATTATGAGACCACAAGCTTGATGTGCTGATCCCCATTATCATCAGTGGTAGAACATAACATGTTCATGCTAAAGAGAACGCTAAGGCAACAATGATTGTTCAGCTAGAGTAATGAATGTATGATCCACCTTGGCTTCCTCCTGAGCTCATCAGCCAGTTTGATTTGCTGTTTGTAAAATCAAGAAACACTTGAGACCATTGGCTTGATAAAGCCGTGACATAATCGGTTTGTAAAGCAGTCTCTCTTTCGTAACTTCTGGGGTGTAATCTTCAACCAGACGAAACTTCCAATCTTTGTATTGGATCATTCCTCGACGACGAGCAATTCGAATCAAATGCTCTTTGGTAGTCACATAGTGAAATCACAATTTGGAAAGATATTTTTTAACCTTATTTCATCTGTATTGAATATTGATTTACAACCTCATCCTATTACTGCAATTTTTGGGTTAGCAATGATGGAATCTCGCCATTTATCTGCTTCTGCTTGTCGTATGATTGCCTTTGTCACATTAATGGCTAAGTGATCCATTTTGTTCAAATGGAAGGATCCAATACCTCCCACCACTTTTGAGTGGTTTTCTCAAACTATAGCATGTTTAAACTTAGAAAAAATTAGGAGTGCTACTGTTGATCCTTCGCTTAAATTTGAGGAAGTTTGGAGTCCATTTATTCAATATTTCCATATGATATAAGCTGACCTTTTTCAGATCCCTTTCAATAACCCTTGAATGCAGAGGAGCGGAGTTGTCGACATAGTAATTTTTTTTTTACTTTTTAATTGAAGAAATATCAGTCCGGTTTTTTTTTTGAAGTTTTTGGGTTTTTGTTTGTTTATTATTATTTTTTATTATTTGGGGGTTCTTCTTTCATATAATTAAATTTCATTTCTTTTCAATCTTTCCTTTTGTATTTGTTCACTTAATAAGAGAACAGGAGGTCTAGATTACCTTTTTTTTTACTCCTTGTGATTATATAAACTGTTATGATTGCTATCCTGATCTCTTTGCACCATATGTATAATTACTAATGTTATACATATTATTTTGTACTAATTTGAAAATTAATAAAAAAGATTGAAAAAGAAAAGAAATCTCAATATTACTGGCTGTGGTTTTTGCTTTGTTGGAGGTTTTGGTCTTAACGCTCGGTGGGCATGATCAAGTATAAGGCTTGTAGAAAAAACTTCACGGCCAAACACATCCTTCAGAAGTTTAGAATAGAATTCAGTGGGATTACCAGATTCAACGTTCTTGGAGAGGCCGATAATCCTCACATTATTTCTCCGACTGCAGCTTTCTAAGTCAATAATCCTCTGTCTTTGCTGTTCCAGTCTTTGTTTGGTCACCATTAAATCTTTTTCCAGTAAGTCCAGCCTGCGATCTCTCTCTTTACCAGCTTGATCCAGTTCAGCAATTAATTGCTGTTGTTTAGCACTCTCCTGTATGAGTGTGGTCTGTCTGTCTTCCATATCTTTTAACAGTGTTTCCAAAGTGGCAAATCTCTGGTCAAGCTTTTTATCCAGTTTAGAGATAGCTTCCAAAGTGAGTTGAGGGTCTCCGTTACCCTTGCTACCAGCTTCAGTCTTAGCTCTGGTATTGGTTCCGACACTTAGAAGTCAAAATCAATCTTGTAAAAGTATTATAAAAGTCTTAGTAAAGGGTGGTGCATAAGGAGTTAAAAGGTAAGTGGAGCAAAGCCAAGATACGACCTACTCCATGTAGCACCACCAAAAGACTCCCCATTGGCTATTCCAAAAGGTTTTAGGACCATCTAGGTTAAAACATCTAGGCAGTAGTACTGAAGACATGCACTCCAGAGCTCAAGCCAAGCTGTTGCAATGCATTTACAACAAGATTGTGGTCAGGTACGAGGTAGGGTGTGTGTGAAGATGTGTTTTCTTACACCACCTGCAGCTTGTAGCTCAAAAAAATTGTGGAATTTGTAGGAAGTGGAACATGAGTAAAAGGAGGGACATGAAAAAAGGATTGCATTTGATAGTATCATCATCTTCATTTGATTCAGTCCTGGCACAAGCTATAGCTTGAGCAATTGCTAGCACCATTTTCTCCATGGAGATCAGGACAGGTGCAGCCATCCTACTTCTTCTCCTGCCTCTAGTTGTGCTCTGCTATCTAACATCAACATGTTATTGAAGATTTTGGGAATTTGAGTGTTGTTCAGTCTGTTTGGGTTATCTGGCCATTATGATTGAATAGCTAGCAGTGTGTACAAGATATGAAATTTGGATTTGAGGCTTGCAACAATGCTGAATGTGTGCTGATGTGGTGAAGCAAATAAATGAACATGAAATAGAAACAGTTGCAGACCATATGCTCCCTCAAGCCCACTCTGCTATGATCATGGCAGATCTGATGACTAGATTTCTGTCTGATCCCCACGTAATCTATGCTGGACAGGTGTCATATCTGATCAAGTACATAGGGCTGCAGATAAGGCTTTAGGCTATCTCAAGTGCCGGGAAGAAAAGGCTCAAGTGAGGGGAAAGATGCAGGTTTGGAAGAAAGTCAAAGCTATTGAGCAAAGTAACAATTCAGGTGATCTCTCCTCCTTTCTCACTTGTCATCCAAGGACTCTTATTCAGTATCCAATGATCATAGGGCCTGCTTCTTCCCATTTTGTTCCATCCTTCAGTATTTTCAGCTCAGGTTCTCCATGTGACTTTCAGTGCATGTCTCAGCCACACTGATCCCCTCCTTTATGAGAGGCAGGATACTTATGAGTGTGGATCATCTCCTGATGTTGGAGACAAAGTCAACACAAAAATGCAACATTTGTTCTCATCTGTAAGTAGCATAAAGATGGCATACTGCTCGTATTTTGGCAATGGTCTTGGACTAATTGTGCTTTGCAATTCCCATGCCTACACCGGGGAACTATCTGATTTAATTTATGCATTTCTTAAAAATCCTTCCTAAAAATAAACAATCTTCCTTCTTTTGATATAGATATACCCTCTACTAACTTAATTGACCATCTGTTGAATTGTTAAAATATTTTTATCATGAAAATTCTTTGTAATTTTGAACATTCTATCATATCTTGCCTTGAATTTCTCTGCGATATTAAAAGGTCCCATTACCTCCAGTGTCTTCATAAAACCAAAACCTTCACCATATGATCATCTTGGTGAACATTGTCTGGGCTTTCATCCCCCACCTAGAATAAGTTGCCCAAAACTGTATGAATATTTGAGCCTAACCACCTAATAGCAAATTGGTTTAATATTTGCTTTATCTTTGTACTTGGTGCTCTGATTCATACAAATTTAGAACTCCCACACTTGCTGCAAACAATTTTATAAACTTGGCCTTGAAACTTTATAAGTTAAGTGCTTCTGAATCATAAGTTGTTGCACCTTTGCTTGTGACTATATTTTCTCTGGCTAGCATGTATTTGCATTTGCTTGTTCTTCCTCCCAGAATGTTTCTTCTTCTTTTCTATGCATTAGATGCTAATTGACATTAATCTTTCCAAGTTCCTAAGCTGATTTGTAAATATACATTCCTAGTTTGCATATTCATAAGTTACAAAATCAAATCCTGAATTTGAAATGTACTTGTTAACTGCAGTAATTAGGGGGATTTATCTACAGAAACTGCAAATTAGCTGATAATTGGGACTCCTCAATGTGCACTGTTGATTAATGCTTTGAACCTCATGTGCTCTTCATTTTTCTATCCACCTGCCTCAGTTCTAACCAAAAGCAGTTGCCTTCCATGGTTCTGCCAGCAAGATTTTGCTGGTTTTGCAAATCTGATTCAAGTACTAAACTGTCATATAGTTCCCAAAAGAAAAGAACAACTCCAGACATTGGACCCACCACAAATCTGAAAGACCAGGCCTAAATTTGATATTTGCAGACCTCCATGGACTGTGAGATAAAGGCACAGTATGGTCACTATTTGTCTTTGTGACAACATTCTGGAACAAAGTTGATATAAGTGGAACTGTCAAAATCATTGAGCCTTTCCTTCCTCCTCAAGCTTCTTACAACTGAACTTATTATCTGCTACGAGTTCTTTGGAGATACTTGAGAAGACACTTGGAAATGTGAGGTGATTGAAGTTGCATTTTATCAGAACTGGGGAGACTGCATCCCAGCATGAATATTTCAAGTATGTAGAGCCTTGTATCTGTCAAATGCTGCATGGCACTTCATATTTTGCTTTGAAGTTTAGTCATTTATTACATGCGTGGATGTGAGACCAGGTTTCTGTGGAGGGTAATCAAGAACAATGAGATGAACGGCAATATGATTTGTTTTATGCTGATGATGGTTGAGAGCTATATGTTGTTCAGGACATCAGTATGAATAGTGCTGTAAGATTTTCAGTGTTCATTTGAACTGTCCAAGCAGACAGATAGGCCCTCAATTTAAAGTTCACCTGAAATAATTAGAACAATGCTAAATGTCACTAAAAGGTGTCAGGCCCTGAAGGTGTACCTGGCTGGGTACTGAAAACCTGTGCCAACCAACTGGCTGGAGTATTCAAGGACATCTTCAACCTCTCACTGAGGTACCCACATGCTTCAAAAGGGCAACAATCACTCCAGTGCCCAAGAAGAGCAAGGTGAGCTGCCTCAATGACTATTGCCTGGTAGCACTCACATCTACCCTGACGAAGTGCTTCAAGAGGTTGGTTATGGCTAGAATTAACTCCTGCCTGAGTAAGGACCTGGACCCGCTGCAATTTGCCTACCGCCATGACAGGTCTACAGCATACGCAATCTCACTGGCTCTCCACTCTGCTTTGGAGCACCTAGACAACCACAAGACATACATCAGGCTGCTGTTTATCAATTACAGCTCGACGTTCAGCACCATCATTCCTTCAGTACTAGTAACCAAGCTTCAAAACCTGGGCCTCTGTACCTCCATCTGCAACTGGATCCTCGACTTCCTTATGGGGAGACCACAGTAAGTGCGGATCGGCAATAATATCTCCTCCTCGCTGACTATCAACACAGGCGCACCTCAAGGATGCGTGCTTAGTCCACTGCTCTACTCTCTCTACGCTCATGACTGTGGCTAAGCACAGCTCAAACATCATCTATAAATTTGCCAATGAAACCACGATTGTTGGTAGAATCTCAGATGATGTTGAGGAGGTTTACAGGATTGAGATAGATTGGCTGGTTGAGTGATGTCGTAACGACAACCTCGCACTCAATGTCAGCAAGACTAAGGGACTGATTGTGGACTTCAGGAAGGGGAAGTCAGAAGAACACACACCAGTCTTCATTGAAGGGTCAGCAGTAGAAAAGGGTGAGCAGCTTCAAGTTCCTGGGTGTCAACATCTCAGAGGATCTATCCTGTGCCCAACACATTGATGCAATCATGAAGAAGGAGCTCGAAGAGATTTGGTATGTTACCAAAGTCTCTTACAAATTTCAGTAGATGTACGGTGGAGAGCATTCTGACTGGTTGCATCGCAGCCTGGAATGGAGCCTCCAATGCACAGGATCGCAAAAGGGTTATAGCCTCGGCCAGCTCCAATATGGGCACAACCCTCCCCACCATTGAGGACGTCTTCAAGAGGCAGTACCTCAAGGTGGCGGCATCCATCATTAAGGACCCTCACCACCCGGAACATGCCCCTTTCTCGTTACCATCACGGAGGAGGTACACACAGCAGGCTGAAGACTCAAACTCAATGATTCAGGAACAGCTTCTTCCCCTCCATCAGATTTCTGAATGATCCATGAACCCATGAGCACTACCTCATTATTCCTTTTGTTTTGCACTATTTATTTTTGTAATTTATAGATTTTTATGTGTTTGCACTGTACTGCTACCACAAAAAACAAATTTCACATCATATGTCAGTGATAATAATTCTGATTCTGAAATGTCAATTATGCAAAGTCTTGGAGCTATAACCCAGAGCTTCCTGAATGTAGCAAATGCATTACAAACATTACAAGCTTACACACGTAAGCTAAAAGATGTTCTTTTCAGTAATGAATTTTCATTTATGATTTAAAATTGCATTCAGAATTAATTTCTCAGTTAAAATCATTTAATGCTGCAAAAATATGTATGTTTGATTGTGTTGTGATTGTAGGAAATAAATCGAGGCAAATGCCTTATGCCTAGAAGGGCACAGGGAGTTCTAAGTTAACAAAACACAACTATTTCACAGATGATTTAACTTTGATTAACCCACTCCATAGAAACACATCTAGACAACTGTAACTTTGCTCCTGGTTATTGCTAGATGCACCCTAATATACAGCCATGCTTTTCTTTCCACCTCAATGAAATACATCACAATTTTGATGTTAAGACAGAGTTAAAACTCAGTGGTTCATTAACCTCGTGTTCAGTGTTCATTGATGATAGTTTGTCACTTTTGCAGTAACTGCTACTTCAGTACAGAGTCTTTATTGTAAAGTCTTTTGGAGTGAAATCTATTGATGAAAGCCAAACCGCAGTAAATCTAAAAGCAAGTCGCATTTTATTTTAGAAAATGACAATATAGCACAAAACTGCTTTGATGGTAGCTGCCCTCTTGTACTCTAAATTTGTAAAGTATGTTATTATTTCAGAAAAGGAAATACTTTTCTTTAACTCCTGCAAACTGGTATTCTCAGGTACGTCCCTGTGCAACAGACTGAAATTGTGAATGTTCAGGAGTAACCAATATTGGTGTTGAACAAATTAGCATAGTTAATTATTGAAAGCTCACTACAAACAGATTTTGAATATTTGCTGTCTTGTAATAAATGTTTTAATTTGATATTCAATGTACCAAATGGAAGTCAAAAATTGGCTGTCTGCATGATCCTGAAATTAAGCATCTGTGTCTGAGATTAGAAGCTGGAAAGTGGAATATGTCAAGGCATTCGATAACAAAACTAAAAAGGATGGAATTACATTTAAAAAGTGAAATAGAATTATTTCAGTCGATAGCACAAAATTTGCATATGTATAGTGATTACTGAAAATACTCCCCAAAATATACTGAAATTCATTTAGTTTTCTTTTAACACCAGTAAAACTTCTGACAATATATCTCATAATATTAATCATGGATTTTATTTTGTGGCTTTTAAAACATGAATATTGTGGAGACTACTGACCAATTGCATTTGTTTGGCGACAAGAACACACTTGTCAGTGAAGTAAGTGGCTGGGTAACTCCGAGGGGTGGCAGGGACAGATTAGTTAAAATATGGGGAGCAATAAATTATGTTGAATATGTGGATATTATTTATTGCCTTTGACTAATTTAGTTGCAATTTATTATAGAATTCAAAATTTGATTTATTTGTGTAATGATTTTTAAAAATAAAATCACTAAGTTTTGCCAAATAATGATCAAATTCCAGAAAACACAACTAAACTGAATAAAAAAATTAAAAGGGAAAATATCAAACCAGGCACATGAGCATGCTGGACCCTTTAGTATCCTGGTGAACATTTAGAAGAGGAATCTTAACTTACTGGTTTTCGGTTGGTAGATTGCAGACCTCAGTAATTAGAGAAGATAATTTGTGTCTTTTAAAAGGTCTGGTTTTTAAGGAAACGAGAAATTTTAGGTGAATTTTTAAATTCTTAAGGAGCCTTCTATCTCCATACTTTTAACCATGAATATCTTGGAGATATAATTACTGATTTATTTGGGGTAGTCTGGCTTGTTTTTTTTGGGGGGGAGAGTGAGCATTATTTCCTTTATAGTTGCCTAGTATTAACTTTTCATGAGGTGGACTGAGGAGGGATGTAAGATGACAGGTAGGTTGTGCCAGGTAGGGGAGGGGAGCAGGGTGGAATTGGGGGACAGTTGCAGGTGCATGATAAATGGAGGCAGACAAAGAGAGACAGGAAAGAGGAAGCCTATGAGCTTCCACATCCAGCATATCACCTTTTGTCATTTCTGCCAGTTGCAACGAGATCCCATCACCAGCTGCGTCTTCTCTCCCGAACTCCGTTGCATGCCATTTCATTTCTCCTTCCCATACTTAAACAGACCTGTGCATCCTCGGCCTTCTTTACTGCCAGGATAAGGCCCAACGCAAACTGGAGGAACAACACCTCATATTCTGCCTGGGTAGTCTACAGCCCAATGGCATGAATATTGTGTTTTCCAATTTTAGGAAACCCTCCCCTCCAGTGAGTTGTTTTTATCTCCTTCCCCCCCCCCCCCTTCCGATCCTCCTCTGGTCCTTCCATTTTTGCCCCCTTTCCCTCATACCCCCACCAGGCCCACTTCACCCATCTTTGTCTCCCTCCTAGTGCCATTCCACTCTTCATACTTCCCTCCCCCCCACCTTGCTCCATCTTTTTTTCCTCTATTCTCTCTTTGTCTGCCTCCATCTATCATTCATCTGCCACTGTCTCCCATCTCCACGCCTGCTCCCCTCCCCTACCTGGCACACCCTGCCTGTCACCTTACACCCCTCCTCAACCCACCAATCACCTCAGACTCCTTTCTCACCACTCCCCTTCTCTTTATACCGGCCATCTCGCCTCTCCACTCTGTCCTGATGTAGGGTTTCAACCTGAAATGTTGATAATTCCTTTCCTCTCTCAGATTTTGCTCGACCAGCTGAGTTCCTCCAGCAGATTGTTTGTTGACTGGTGATAAAGCTTGAAAGTTAAAATCTCCCAGCCCTCTTGTCGTGTTCGGTATTGTTTTGGTCCCCTGTAATCTGCTTCCTATTCTGGATTAACATCATAGAGTCATACAGCATGGAAACAGGCCCTTTGGCCGAACTCGTCCATGCTGACTGTGTTACCCAGCACGTTAGTACCATCTGCCTGCGTTTGGCCCATAGCTCTCTTAACCTCTCCTGTCTATGTACTTATCTAAATGGCTTTTAAATGTTGCTAATGTGCCTGCCTCAACCACTATTTCTGGCAGCTCATTCCAAATACACACCACCCTTTGTGTGAAGCTGCCCCTGATGTCCCTGTTAAATCTCTCGTCTCTGATCTTAATCCTATGCCCTCTTATTTTTAGCACCCCCTCCTTGCGAAAAAGACTATGTGCTTTCACCCTCATGATATATCTCTATCAGGTCACCCCTCAATCTCCTACGTTACAGGGAATAGACTCCTAATCTGTGCAACCTCTCCTTGTAACTCAGGCTTCCAAGTCCCGGCAACATCCTGGTAAATCTTTTCTGCACTCCTAGTTTAATAACATCTTTCCCATAACATGGTCACCAATACTATACACAATACTCCCAAGTGCAGCCTCACCAATGTCTTATATAAACTGCAACGTAACTTCCCAACTCATATACTCAATGCCCTGATTGATGAAGGCCAGCGTGCCAAACACCTTCTTCACCACCCTATCTACATGGGATACCACTTTCGGCGAACTATGCACTTGCACTCCTAGCTCCCTCTGTTCCATAATACTCCCCAGGGCCATACCATTTTCTGTATGTCCTACCCTGATTTGATCTCCCAAAATGCAATACCTTACATTTATCTGGATTGAAAGCCACTTGCCAATCCTCAGTCCACATACCTAGCTGATCAAGAGCCCCTCCTTGTAATTTTTCATAACCTTCTACACCACCACCTATTATAATATCTGCTACAAACTTACTGTCACTTGTACATTCACATCAAAATCATTTATATAAATTACGAACAACAAAGGTTCCAGCACCGACCCCTGTGGCACACCACTAGACATGGGCCTCCAGTCTGAGAAACAACTTTCAGCCATCACCCTCTGCTTCCTACCACTGAGCCGATTATGAATCCAATCTACTATCTCCCCCAGGATCCCATGCGATTTGACCTTCCAGACTAGTCTGCCACAAGGGATCTTGTCAAAGTCCTGGCTAAAATGTTCAATGAAAGTGGCCTAATGTGTTTTCGAATTCCCTGTGCCATAGTAGTTAGTATTTCATATATGTAGCTGGTGTCAAGTTACCAAAGACAAGCAAAATTGTAATAAAAACAGAAAATGCTGTAAACCCCCAAAGGTGCCTCTGACCTGAAACGATATCTCTGTTCTTTCCACAGGTGCTGTTGAGGCATGCTGAGTTTTTCCAGCATTTTCAATTTTTATTTCAGATTTACAGCATCTGTAGTTTTTTTTTAGACTTTCAGTAAGCAACTTTACTGTGTACAAAGTGCACCACAGAAGATATCTTTTTGGTTGTTAGTTGATAGTTCGTTGATAGTTATATGTTCTTCCGTTTTATGGTTGTTGTCCTCTCAGATCTCTTATTATAATAAAGTAACTTTCTCTCTCACATTAATTTCATAGGCAAAATTGGTTTCATCTTATGTCATTTCAAATATGTACTCTGTTATTAGAAACAGATATTTTATGGTGATGTGTGCAGAAAATTTGAAGTGACACTGGTCATTTTCAACAGAGGTACCAATATATTACCATGGAATTATAGGGTTAAGTAAGACTTAAGGTAATCATTCTGTCTCTGTGTATATATATTATTTTTCAATGAATGCAGCTGTATTTCCACTATTTGCTTTAAGATGATTCCATGTGATGTAAAATATAGTTATTATAGTATAGAGCTTCTGGTCATGTTCATGTTAAAATTATTTAATGTTAAGGTTTTGGCTTTGATTGTATGTAAAACTGTCAACAAAGTGACATGGGGTGGCAAGCACACCTGCAGAGATTATTTCAATTTTGGGTGTCGCGTTTCTAGTTTTGTGCTTGAACAGCGTTGGACCCCTACTATGACAGACTGCTTTCAGATTAATAGATTGTTCAGTGTATAAGTGATTTCTGTGAAAGGATGTGCGTCTTCTGTGTCTCAGTGTGATTATTTTTTGAAAAAAAGCTTTCATTTTTAAGTAGCACAAAAGCTATAATTGGCACACTTTGTACGGAAGTGTCAGTGTGTGAGAGATCGGAATCACTGTGAATTCTTTTTAAGCATTTCTTCCCCTGTGCACCACCGCCTCCTCAGTGGGGTCATGCAGATCACTAGCTTCTCCTGAAATGGCCATTTTCTCTGGCAGGTGTATTATACCCTGTGTTTTCAGATTGTTTTTTCTTTCTGAATGGATGGCAGGTTGATTGCTCTGGCTACATTCTTAGAGAAAGGGCTGACAAATGCAGCAGTGCTTGCTCAAAAGGCAGTGATTACTGTTTTCCTCTGCAGCTGATTGAAGCCCTTGAAAGGAAAGATTTTAACTTTCCAATTTGGTTGCAAGTATGAGCATATCTGCAGGATATTGAAATTGTTCATGTTATTAACCCATTTCTGTAAACTTGTCAGAATAGTAGGCAAATTCAATTCCTATTTACTGTTAAATTTACACATACGATTATCATTTTTATAAAGCAAACGTTAATATCGTAGTGTGCATTTCACCACTATTTTTCTAAGCTCTGGGGGGCTTAATTACATTGTTATTGTCTGCATAAATGTGTTTGTTGTAAGGATATGAAAATCTTTATAACAAACACATTTATGTTAGTGTGGCCTGGCAGCTGTTGTAGCCTTCATGATGTATTTTATTCAGTCTTCAGCCTGAATGGTTGCCTTTAACTCCCCTGGTGGGCCAGTAATTACAGTCTTGCTGTTGGAGAAAATGTGATTGGAGGCAGTCAGGCAGAAAATTTTGTGCCATCCCAGTGCCACCTTGTACTGGAGAACATAATCTCAGTAGTACCATCTGTTCTTTGTTGTCTAGTCATCTGGACTAGCTGCTGAGACCTGATTTGGGCAGCTGGTTCCCATTCTTTGACCAGCTCATCACATGCAGTGGGATAGCTTGCAACCCTCAGGAAATAAACTAGCCTGTCAAACCAATAGCTTCCCGAAATTTTTGTATTCAGTTTCTCAAAGTGCAGGAAACCTAGATGCATTGTTTTTTGATATATATGACCTGGCTAAGAGGGTAATCTTTTATGACATAAGCTAGGAGGTAGGAACAATGAGAAAAGCTGAATGAACGAGATTTTTTAAGACAAAAGTATAAATTGTGGATTTTCAAATTTAAACCTCATGAATTAAAGCAATAGAAAGAGGATGGAAAAATAAAAACTAAAGTTTTAATAACGATTTAATTTGGCTATGTGGACTTGACCTGCTTTTTCCTAGTCAGTACAATGTTAAATGTTTTTTTCAAGATTGCCCAACAGTGACTCTGCATGCCTGCTTCAACAATACAATCAATTCCATGATTTCCATGATCAAGGAGAACAAAAGCAGCAAAGGGAAAACTTTTGTCTCCAAATTGTGCATCTAAGAATTGGGTTTATGGAACCATAGCTTCATTTTAGCTAGTTGCAAATCCTAGAATTCTTTACTACTATTGTGAGAATGTTATCAATACAAGAACTGCAGCACTTCACAATAAAGGGCCACCATGTCTTCTCAGTGCAACTAAGGTTGGACAATAAACATTGCTTTAACAGCATAACACAAGGAGTAATTAAGAAATGAGTGGTAGAGGGATTCTTTCTTTTTGGTTCAAATTTCATTCTTTCAAACTTAACGATCATAGTAAATTTGAATAGTTGCATGCTATAATGCAGGCCTCGAGGCATTTTGTCCGGAGGTTTGACTTGGCTGCTAGGAGTCCTGTGGATTTCCGCAGGAAGTTGGAGCTTGCCAAATGCCAGCTAAGAGCCAATATTCCTGCAACACCAAAGCAGGAGCTGCACTAAAATGGTCTTGGGACCCCAGAATTGGAATCAGGGTTTGACTGAAGACCTCTGGTAAGACCAAGCTCTCAAGAGAATTGAACAGTGGGACGGGATACTTCTGTGGCAGTGGTCAAAGAAATGGCAGCAATAGGGCAGATTTTCACCTCTTCCAGCATTGGATACTTTTATGTCATTCTATGGAGTCTGCTTAAGAGAACCGTGCAGAAATTTGAGAAGGAAAGCAGATGGTTTTAGTTAGGGATAGTCAATGCAGATTTTTGCCTTGTATTTGACTATGGTTTCTTCTTCAATTTTTGAAACTTTAAAGTGACTTATTTACTTCCTTTTCTAATAACACTAGAATTTGTACTATCAACCAGTAGCATGATTTCTTGGCATCAGACAACCATGTTCTTTTCAGAACATTGGCTCCTGAACACATTTATGTTCTGAAGGAAAACTCTACTTGAAGGTCTCTTTGTTAGTGATAAAATTATTTTTTTTAAGGGCAAGTTGAATCCTGGAACACTTTTATAAAGAGTAAAAGCTACCCCATTTGTTCAACAACATTCAAGATTATACAGCATCTATTTTCAGTGGGAAACTATATATCAGAACTAGGTCATGTGGCTTAATCACAATATATGGCAAATAATCGTAAGCAACAACTAGATAGCAATTCTGAGTATGGTCAGAAGGATATAGTTTAAAACATCAAACATTATCATGTGTTTAAACTTTAGTGTACATTAATCATTGAGAGAGGTGATGGTTCAATGTCCTGACTGAAAGACAAAACTCTTTCTGCTTGTTGATTTGGATATAAAAGGTTTTAAGGCATTAGGTAAAGCAGTATAAAGGGGATCTTGAGGTTCTGAAAGATACCACACAACTGCAAGTTCTTTGCTCTGTCAGTTGGTCCTTATCAAAATACAGGCAACCCCCCCGTGTTACGGGGTTGGTGGGGGAGGGGGCTGTGTTCTTAGAAAACGTCATGATTTTGCTCAATGTGAAGCTGTGTCATCTGCACGTGTCAAGAAACATGAATTGATATAAAAAAATAAATGTTGTGTTTGTTTTATATTTTTTTCAACATAAATTGCATGAGACTGAATTTTATTCTGTATCTCAAATTTTTGGCTAGTAATTTGTGAATTCTGTCAGGGCAAATTTTTGTTACCCAAATGGCCATAACACATGGGTCAGCTGTATATTGCACTGTGTGTAGAATTCTTGAAGCGTTCCCTTCATTTGTTGACTTGTTAAAATATTGTTAAATAAAGCATAACCTGGCAATAAGTGCTGCTATTCCAATACTGAACTGACTGGAGCCATCTCCTTTACGGGCACAACCCTCCCCATCATTGAGGACATCTTCAAGAGGCAATGCATCAAGAAGGTGGCATCGATCACTAAGAACCCTCACCATCTGGGAGATGCCCTCTTCTCATTACTACCTTTGGGGAGGAGGTACAGGAGCCTGAGGACCAACACTCCATGATTCAGAAGCAGCTTCTTCCTCTCTGTCATCAGATTCCTGAATTGTCCATGAATACTACTTTGTTATTCCTTTCTTTCACACCATTTACTTATTTTTGTAATTCTATGTTTTTGCATGGTACTGTTGGCGCAAAACAACAAATTTCACGTAATCTAAGTCCGTGATAATAAATCTGATTCAGATTCTGGAAGGACAAGGATTGTCAATGTGTTTGGTGTATTACTTAGGGTCACCATTAAAGGCTAACATATTTTTCTTCTGTGTCAATTTTCTTTTTTCTCTCTCCTCTTATCTGTATTACTTTCCTACTTGTATTGGTTTATGATACTGCAGTGATAACTTATGTCCGTGTCTCATTTTATAGATGTTATAAAAATAGAAGTTCAAAAGCCATTTTTGAAATACTGAAGTTTTTTTAACTTACAGTATTATACTTCTTCAAAAAGATTTAGAACATATTGGGATTTGCTTCTTTGATGAATCTTAAATGGAGTTCAAGTGTATGGTGAAACATACTTTTTCCCAATTTTCAGATCTATTTGAGTTACAGCTAATAAGCTGTGAACAAGATAAAAAGCTGTTAAATGTCAGTACATCTGACAATAGAAACGTCAAATGAAGTGATTGTCATGCCATTTTCAAGATAGAATGAAGCTATTAGACAGTTTATTGCCTTGACATTGATGGCCTGAAGATTATGAGTAATGATGTGGCTCTTCAGACAGTTGCAATATAATTTACCTTTCTCCACTTTTAATAATCTCAGCAATATTTCTTGAGGTAATCAAAATTTACATGATATTAACTTCAGAAAAGCCACATTTAATATGAAAACTTCAGGACAATATCAAAACAAGGTAATGGGAGATGAGGTGTATCAGGATGTCTGAAGGGCTACAGTATTGAGTTTCATGATTGTTATGTTTCAACAGAAGAGGAGGAGGAAGAAATTGTACCCAAGCAAGTAGTTGAACCAGAACCAGTACAAGTACAAAAAGAAGAAGATAAAGAAGGTATTTTGGGGTGAAAATTATTTTGAAGAGTTGTTTAAAAGTGAAATCTGTTTTCAAATACTTTGGATGCTCAGTCAACTAACACTTCTTAGCTAACAGTGATGATGCATGTGCTGTCTGTTGATAATAGTAAATATTTTACACAAAAACTACTTGACTATCAATTATGAAAGAATATTATTTGCTTCAAGTTTACCCTCACATCATGGCATTTACTTTTAGATCTTGTGTAGCAACTGTTTATTCTTTAAATTGTACAAAATTGTAGTGTTCTGTTAGATGGTTGAATGGTTCATATTAATACTTGCTTTCTCCATTTTACTTTTGGGGTCAAGGCCAATTAGGAACTTGGTCAGTCCTGTGGCTGATCAGGTAGTCTAGTGCCTATAAAAACCAGGCCCATAACACTTCAGGGCATGATGGTGTGGGGTGGGGAGAGGATGATCTTTTCCTACCTTTCTCGTGGTAACCTTCTAAGCTACAGATGTAATGGAGAGGATGGTTTCAGCTTGATTTGTGTCTACCATTGTGTACCAAAACATTTTGGATTTCAGTGTGGGCAGATCAGACAAACAAAAATGTTGCAGATAATGAGTATTCATTAGCTGGGTTTGGAGTTCTTAAATTCATCTGGCAGAAGGCAGATTTTGAAATTGTACAAAACAATGTCAGGATTTATGTAAAGGCCATTTTTCAGATTGAAACCAATCCTTATAGTCATCTGCTCTCCCAATGTGATATTTTATTGGATTTAAGTAACGTCAATAGATTAGTTCCTTTATTTACAAAGCAACTTATAATTTCCTGAGAGATCATATCATTCCCTGATTATTTGTTGAAAATGTATTTGAAATTGTTTTCCTTTGAGTTTGTACTTCCTTGGTCTACTTCTGATCTTTCCTTAACTTGACTTTTTTTATTAGTTGAGATCATATTTGTTGTTCTTTTCTATAACATTTTTTATGCAAAGATATGTTTCTGTGGTTAACAACTATTTTAATTGTGCTTTAGCAAAACTTCTATAGATTTCCATTTCAGTGCAATATTGCATTGACACAGGCTGCATGAAACGTTTTGTGCTCTTATCAAATTTGAACAATTCTTTTTGAGTTTTAACATTCCTTACCCGGTTCCTCCTTTTTCTTTCCATCCATATTTTGTGTGCTTCCATTGTTGCCATTGAGTTGCATTACAGTCCAGGAGGCAATTCTTTGTGTAAGCTTGGAAAGGACATACAGAAGTACTTGGGAATATAGATGGGAATAGAGATCAGATGAAACTTGCAATTGAATCCAATCGTAACTTTCCTTGGCATTCACAATTTTAATTTTTAGGGATGTCAATCAATTTTAAAATAGCTTTATTGCTGTAACTCCTTGGTAACCTCTTCTAGTCCTACAGCCTTGAGATCGTAGCATCCCCCACCACCAATTTCCTTTGCCCTGCCATTGGCCAAGGACCATGTCGCCCATTATCAGATAGCTTTGTTCATTGACAGCTGTTAAGAATAGGTTTTGTCATAAAGAGAGATTGCAAACTGAGAGGAGCAAGGATATTTGGGGGGGTGGGGGGGGGGTGCGTCAGGATTCAGTAGATAAGCAAGCTCATGTATGTTCCATGTTTGTGACTGTGAGATCATGGTGGATGAGGGCGGACAGAAAAAAACAGAATGAGGAGGGTAGAAGACAGAGCGAGGGCGGGAGAGAGCCCACCTCCCTCCATCTGTCCACCCACTCTCTTGCGTCTACCTGCCTGCCTTTTCCTTCGTCCCCACTCCACTTGCCCATCAGTATCACACCGTGTACTTCTACTACATTGCAGGTTCCAAAGATTTATCCTTGTTTTGCACCACTACATAGAGGAAAATATTTCAGGGCATTATAAGCTAATTAGTTTCGTATGGAGTCACACAGCGATTAAGTTCCTGGGCTCATCACTCAGAGACCTGGGTGAACAAACAAGACCCAAATTTAAAACCCGCTAGGGCATTTAACCTCATGAATAATCTGATTTTTTTTTAAAAAGCAGTTTGCCTTTAGTAGTTAATTACCACAAAGCTGCTGGATCATCATAAGAGTCCATGTAGTTTACTAATGCAGTTCAGGTAGGGAAAACTGCCATCTGGTTTTAAGGTTTTTTCCTGACTATGAAAATGGAGACTTCTGTTAAAGAAAATTCAGGTTTTTTTTAAACAAAGAATTTCTTGCCACATAATTTGGAACGGCAACAAAAACTAACACAAGATCTGTGGTCAAAATGCCTAAATGCGACGATAATGGATGATTTGATACACCTTAAAATGAAATAGGATTTTAATTTTGGTAAGGTTAAGATGCTAAATAGTTTTCCTAATTAAATGACAAAAACAATTATGAGGACCTGAGGTTTAAAAAAAAGCTTTGTTTACCTCATTTTATAGGTGTACCTCGTGAACTTACAGAAGAAGAAAAACAGCAGATAATTCACTCTGATGAATTCCTCACATTCTTTGATCACAGCACCAGAATAATTGAACGAGCTCTTGCAGAGCATAAAGACTTGTTTTTTGACTACAGTGGCAAGGATTTAGAAGAAAAAGAAGGGTAATATTTAAATCTGTTACTGTAGCTGTAGTGACAGTGCTATTTATGATCAAAAAATCAACAGTTTTGACTGTATTTTGTTCCCTAATAGAGAACTCCAAGGTGGAGCTAAACTTTCTTTAAATAGAGAGTTTTCTGATGAACGCTGGTCAAAACATCGTGTTGTTACTTGCATGGACTGGTCACCCCAGGTAAATTGAAGACTTTGTTTCTCATGCTTTCGTGTTGTTCAAAATATCTATTAAAAGTGGGCCACTTTTTGATAAATCTACATTTTATTGTTGACACAGAGAAATTTGAATATCTATTATTTTAGACTAAAAGTCAAGATAATTGGTGTTTTGTCCCAAAAAAACCCCCTATTTTTGCATTGACATTATTTCATATTGCTTAAGTAAACCAAGATGATAAATTTAAACATGTGTGAAACCAACTTTTTACAATACACATGTCTGGGGTCCTGTTTGATGTTTCCCTTATTGTTAAAAATTAACCATTGTTGGGAGCTTTATTGTTGTTTCACTAAAGTGATCTTGGAGCCAGCAGTGAAACACTGTCTTGAGACCCCTTTTGACACTGCAGGTATTGGTTCAAGTCAAGGAGACCAACTACCATCGAAGGTAATATTCCCTATCTAGTTTTGTTTTTGTTGGTGATTTGACATAAAGCACAGAAGTTAAATAAAGGTACACAATTATTTCCATTTTTATTAAGCTTAAAGATGCATCTATGTTCAGTGGAAGAATTTTTGAGCTTGAATGTCAAAGTAGACTTTTCACTTTTGGGTATAGAAATTACTGAATAATATCTGTAAAACTCAGTTTTCCACATTTGTTACTGTCACATCAATGAAGAGATAAAAATTCAGATAAAATTAAGTTTAATCTTTCTTAGACTGTGAGGTTGATTTGTCTGAGAAAAAGGCATAAGCAGTAATGGGCTGAGCAGGCTTTGTCCTGCAAAAATAGACGTTTCATGTTTCAGATGGGTTTCATAGAACATAAAACAGACAGCACAGGAACAGGCCCTTCAGCCCACGCACGATGTTGTGATGAACTAATTAAGCTAATGATGCTTAATTACATTTATGCCTGCACATGGTCCATATCGCTCCATTCTCTGCACATTCATGTGCCCATCTAAAAGCCTCTTAAGCACCTCTTCCATATCTACCTTCACCACCACCCCTAGCAGTGCATTCCAGGCACCTACCTGGAGCCTGTTTCAATATAACTCATTTGTTCAAGAAAGGAGGAGTCGAATGAGATTAACATGAAGATGCCATAGAATAAAATTGTAATTTCAAAGTCCTGGGTTAGTTATGGGCTGATGGTGCTCATTTGTAGGGGTGAAAAGGTGCATCAAATACAAATATTTGAGGAAGTAACAGAAATATATTAATAAATTTAGTGTATTGTGAAAATCCATCTAAGTAACATCAATACATTTTTGAGCCACGATGATACTTGTGTCTTAAAGGTAAGTTTGTAAAAGGTGAAAAACAATGTGATGATTAACAACACCATTTGAATTAGGGGTGTGGAAGCAGTTGTGTTTCAAAGTTAGTGTTAACTCACTTGAACATAGAACAGTACAACACAGAACAGGCCCTTCAGCCCACAACGTCTGCGCTGAACGATACTGAATTAAACTAAATCTCTTCTGCCTGTACGTGATCCATATCCCTCCATGCCCTGCATATTCATGTGTCTATCTTACAGCCTCTTAAACTCCACTATCATATTTGCTTCCACCACCACCCTGGCAGCCTGTTCCATGCACCTACTGTATGTAAAAAAAAAATTGCTCCACACATCTCCTTTAAACTTTCCCCCTCTTATCTTAAGTACATGTTCTCTAGTACTTGACATTTCTACCCTGAGAAACAGATTCTGACTGTCTACCCAATCTATGCCTTTCATAATTTTATAAATTTCTATCAGGTCTCCCCTCAGCCTCTGACACTCCAGAGAAAACAGCCCAAGTTTGTCCAACCTCCCCTAATGGCTCATACCCTCAAATCCTGCCAGCATCCTGGTAAACTTCTTCTGTACCCTTTCCAAAGCCTCCACATCCTCCCTGTAATGAGGTGACCAAGAATTACACACAATACTCCCAAGTGCGGCCTAATCAAAGCTTTATATGGCTGCACCATGACTTCCTGACTCTTACACTCAGTGCCCCAACCAATGAAGGCAAGCATGTCATATGCCTTCTTTACCACCTTATGTACTTTTGTGGCCACTTTCAGTGAGCTGTGGACTTGGACCCTAAGACCCCTCTGTACATCAATGCTGCTAAGGGTTCTTTCATTAACTTTCAACTTTCCCCTTACATTAGACTTCCCAAAGTGCAACACCTCACACTTGCACGGATTAATCTCCGTCTGCCGTTTCTCCACCCATATCTGTAACTGATCTACATTCTGCTGTATCTTTGCTGTTTTAAATGTACATAACTGATATAAAAAAACTTAGTGGGATCATGAGTAGTGAAAAGGATGTAAAGAGGCTTCAAGGAACTACAAGCAAGCTGAACGAGCAAGAACATGGCAGCTACAATTTACAGTATAACTTCTAATAATCTGTTTGGGAATCCAGATGGTTTGGCATCTGACACATCAGCCAATATTTGCTGCGCTACCTTGAAGCTCTCTAGGGCCCCTGTTCCCGCACTCCCTTGAAGCTTGCTGGGGTCCTATTTCCCATGCTCCCCTTAAACTCGCCAGGGCCCCAATTCCATGTTCTTTTTAAGCAGTGGGTTCATTGGAAAATTTATTATAATATAGTGTAATATCTAAAAATGTGAATTAAAGGTGTGTTGGGTTATTGATAGGAATAATATCCAATAGCCTGGAAAGTCTAGTTGTCTGGCACTGCCAAAGTCATGAGTGTACCAGTTTTCAGAGTTTTATTGTAATGTGGAAAAATGTGAAGTCATCCCTTTTGATGCACAGAACAGAATTAGTAGGAGATTGACTTTCAAAGGGATGGTGTATTTGTTGTATGAGGAGAGATTGAATAGACTACCCCTGCGTTCACTAGTGTTTGAAGGATGAGAGATCTCATTGAAACTTACAAAATTCTTATAGGGCTCAACAGAGTGGATGCAGGGAGGATGTTCCCCCTGGCTGAGGAGTCTACAACCAGGGGGTCAGTCTCCAAATAAAGGCTAGGCCGTTTAGGACTTCGATGAGGAGAAAAAGTTCTTCACAAAGAATGTGGAGTATCTTTGGAATTCTCTATGCCAGAGGGCATCAGAGGCTCAGTTATTGAGTTCATTCAAAACAGAGATCAATAGATTTCTGGATATTAAAGGAATCGAAGGATATGGAAATAATGCAAAGAAATTACACTTCAATTGGCTATAATGCCGATGAATTGAGCAGCAGCCTTAATGGCCACCTACCATTTCTTCTGATTCATGATCTAGAGTATTGCAAAAGCAATGTTTGAATTTCTGAATAATGTAAAAACAGAAGTGTGAAGAATACTACAAATGAAATTAAAAACAGTGGATTGATAGACATAGAATGAAATTTAAGGGCAGGAAATGAGACAGTCTTAATGAAAGAAGAATAAAGCGAAAATACATCAAATGTATATATTGTACCTCATCATTCTGGATCCAGCCTGGAGTCACAGCCTGTAGCCCCTTCCCCCACTTACTATCCTTGGATGCAGAGGGCTTCACTTGATGAAATAGTCTTCAAGCTTTAGTAGGCCTCAGGCAGCATATTCTGAGGCCCCACCCCTGGAACACCCTGATTGCCTTTGTGGCTTGGTGGCAGACAAAAGCTTTTGATAGTCAGAGATATTTATAAACATTTCAAATAGATTTTAAAATATGAAAAAAGATTGATTTCATAAACATCCAACAATAAAAAGAAATCAGAAGGAATAAGAAATTTAAAAGTAAAATTTCACTGTTAGACAAGTTGTTTGGTAGTAATTAAGACTTGCATGATAGAAATTTGAACAGTGATCCTAACTTTCTGATGTTGTTTGTAGCTATCTAGTGGGTTAGTATCACATCTTTACATCCTTGATATATCTGAATGCCAGGTCATTTGGTGAAATATCATCAGACATCAAAAATTTTATCTGAATTGCCAGACTCCAGCATAATCTTTTCAGAAGGGATAAGCTATAGATGGTGGCCTTGCGAATGATACCCACATCAGTGATGATTCAAAGAAATGACCCTATTATGATGAGCACTGAATATAAGCCTGTATTCAGATCTTATGCTTCTAAAGTGCTTTGTTCTTTATTGGTAAAAACAAACACAAAACCTGAACCATATTATAAACTGCAGCTGTAATTCTAGTAATTAAAGATCACATGCTAAACTTGCTGCTTTAATGCTTATGAATTTCATAATTATCTTTAATAATAAACAATTCCTTTATAGTTTCTTATGGCCCTGTATGAATTCTTTGAATTTCTGAAATGTTTTCTCATGTTCATTTTAATATTTGCAGCAGGTTTCAGCTACATCTGTTTGAAAGTGACTGGCGCACAACAAAGTTTTAACTGCCATTCAAAATACTGTGTGCCTGAAGCAGTTTAGCTTATATATTCATATTCCTTTCCTTTCTTGGTTTTACTGTCAACAGTACCCAGAGCTCCTTGTTGCTTCATATAACAATAATGAGGATGCTCCCCATGAACCAGATGGTGTAGCCCTTGTATGGAACATGAAATTTAAGAAAACAACTCCAGAGTATGTCTTCCACTGCCAGGTATAGTATGATATCTTGTCCGGGCATGGTTTCCTTTGAAGAAAAACTGGATCTTTGCCAGATAGCTTTTAAAGAAAAACTGGACCGTTGCCAGAGATTCTTGAATGCTTGTCAATGTTATTTCATCAGTCTGGCACAGTAATTTTTAATACTTAAGTTTTTGCTACACATTTTAGCATATGTGTGAGGAATGTTTATCAACATGTAAGATATTATATTAGACTATAATAACAATGAAAATAGATCAGATTGATGCACATACAGATAATATTAGATATTCTAATGTTAATGATGTTACCAGAACTAAGGATGCAAATTATAGTGTCACTTTTCCATCGTTGCTTCATGGTGAACGCAGAAAGATTTCTTGATGACAGAAGTTCAGAATTTAGGCTTGCAATATAAATTTCCTGGTGTTAGCTGAGAACTGCTCAACGCAGCTACCCATTTCCAATCACCGACCAAGTATAATTATAGCCTTAAACGTATGTTAATTGACTAAAGATCTAGAAACTAAATAGTAATTTGATCATATAGGTAAAAACATAAACAAAGCAAAGAATGTTTTACTATTATGCATAGTATACATTGCAGTTTTCTACAGATAAACAGATCAAGGTAAAATTAAACATTTTGTTGTCTATAGACATTTTTAAAAATGGTGATCTGATTTAAAAATAGCAAGTTCAGGTGAGATGATGTTTAGCTGACAGGCAATTACTTCAATTTTCAATATCAATGTTTTAAACTTTGGAAGATTTTTAAGCTTTAGAATGCTTATGTATTAGACAGTGAAGCCTAGATTTTCCCATAAGTGTTATTTTACTCACAAATTTTTTTATGAGGAATAGATAAATGTTGCCTTTAAAGTATTGGGAATCTTCAAATTAGGCATGGTTATTTTGTTTTAATAGTATTCTCAGGTCACTCAGATAAGTTTTGCAATGTAGTGAACAGAATTTTCTGAAAATGAACATCCACTTTACTAAAATGATGCATATCCAGTTGCAATCAAAATCATTGCAAAGAATACTTCCAAATCCCATCAATTTTACTTATTCAGCTGGCAAGGAATGTATTTGAAAAATGAAAGTTTGTTTTTCTTTCCATTCTGCTATTCTTAAATAGCTCCAGGAAGTTGATTATACCATAATAACTGGATCACATTGACCAAAACGTCACCCTTTATGGAGTTCAAAAAGCCTATAAGTTTGCAGTATATTCAATTATTAAAAGTTGTAGTATTTAAGAAGTGTCCAGCTGAGCACTTGAATCACTTAGGCATAGGAAACCATGGAGCAAATGCTGGAAGATGCAATAAATATGGAAAGGTGCTCATTGGTTGGTGTGGACAAGTTGAGCGGAATGACTGTTTGATTCTGTGATTCAAAGAGCAAATTACTGGAATACCATTTATAAAGGGAATGAATGCCAGTGGAACAAAATATAATCTAATACATTTTATGCAACTAGATTATGTAGAAATAAAGGTGTTTATTAATTATCCATTAGGTGGGGCATTGAATGAGTTGTAAGAAAATCAGATTACTGAGCAACAGGTTCTGATATTCTATCTACCGAGCATCTGCTGTTGAAAATTACTTGTTCTTGATATCAAACTAATTTTGTTTTACAACAGTCATCCGTAATGTCAGCTTCTTTCGCACGATTTCATCCAAATCTGGTAGTTGGAGGAACATATTCTGGTCAGATTGTGCTCTGGGATAATCGCAGTAACAAAAGGACGCCAGTCCAGAGAACACCACTCTCTGCCGCTGCTCATACGGTAACATTCAACCATTGAAACTGGTCTCTGCATTTTGAAGTATAAGTTTAAAAGTCAGGGATTAAAATGTATTTTGGGAAAACTTATGAAGAAAATCTTTTGCTTGCTTTGCTTAGTAAAATGAATCAGTAATGAAATAAAGCCAGAAATTGCTGGCGATGCTTGGGAAGTCAGGTGACATCTGTTCAGGGAGAAATGGAGTTAATGTTTCAGGTCAATGATCTTTTGCTGGAACTGGAGGAAGAGAGAAGATGAGCATATTTTAAGATGCAGCAAAGGGAAGTGGAGAACAAAGTGAATGTCTGTGACAGCATGAAGACCAAGACTATTAAAATGGAAGAGGTGGTGTTGGTGTTGTCTGGCTTATTAATCTTAGCTGATCTATCTGGGAATGCTGAAAATAGAGGGAGATGAATGAGAATGTAGGAGAAGAAAAAATGTTGCTGGAATTCTCAGGTGTAGAACATAACAATTACTGGAAATCTGAAATAAAAGAGAATGCAGGAAATACTCAGCTAGACAGGTAGCTCCTGTGGACACAAAAACTGAGCAAGTGTTACAGGTTACTATCCTTACAGTTCTGACACAAGCTGGAAGGATTGAGATTGTTGAATTCATTATTGAGTCTCAAGGACTGGAATGTGCCTTGCCAAAAGGTAAGGTGATGTTCCTCAAGCTTCTGTTGGGATTCACTGGAGCTGTGGAGGTGGTGGGCTGAACAGAGGTGCTCTGCAGAGCAGTCACACAATGTGCATTTGGTTTCTCCAATGTGGAGGAGACCACCAAATGCGGTTTACTAAATTGAAGGAAATGGAAGTGAATCGCTGTTTCATTTGGAAGGACTGGATAGTGGGAGGAGAAGAGGTAAGTGGAAAGGTATTTCTTCTCTTGTTGTGGCATGAAAAATGCCATGAGAATGGGACTGGTTGGGAAGAATGAACCAAGCCTCTTTGGAACACTGAAAGAGGAGAAAAAGATATGTCTTGTGATGGTATTTTGTTGAAGACAGCAGAACCTACAGAGGATGATGCATTAAACATGGAGGGATGGAAAGTAAGATGTGGGAAACCCCATTCCTTGCTCTGGGTAGGGGAGATGGTGACAGTGGAGGGAAAAGATATAGAAAAGGCTCTGTTAATTAGTAATGATCTTGGTGCAATAGAGAGGAATAATTTAAGTTCATGAATTAGAATGTAGAAGAAATTTGGGTGAAGATAAAAAAAAATAATGAAGGCAAAAAGCCATTTGTGAGACTGGTGTTAGGGCCACGTAACAGTATTCAAGTGGTAGTCTACATGAGGAATTCAGTGTTTCTTAGTACAGCACATTCTAAGGCCAACCAGAGAGCAGGCTATACTGGACCTAGTAATTTACAACATGATAGGATTAACCAATGACCTCAATGTCAAGGCATGAAGGCAATAGTGATCATAATATGATTGAATTTTACATTCAGTTTGAAGGAGAGAGGAAGGCATTGAAGACTTGATTTTTTTTAAACTTAATTAAGGACAACTAAGAAGGCATAAAAGCAGAAGTTGCTGAAGTGAACTGGCAAAATAGGCTAAGGGTAAATCAATCAAGATGCAGACATTTGATAGGATCTTTCAGAATACGCAGAATAGATATATTCCAATGAGAATGAGAAATTTCAAGATGGGGAAGGGGATACTCATCATCTGTGATTAACTGAAAATGTTAAAAGATAGTATCGGAGTTTAAGAAAAGGCTTATAACAGCACAGGCATGTGGCGAGTCAGAAAATTGGATAGAATGTGTAAAAAAAAATGCAAAGAATAAATAAAAGATTAATAAGAAAGAAATAATTAGAGTATGAGACAGATGACAGAAACATCAACACAGGGTAAGAGTTTCTATACATAATTTAAAAAAAGTTAATTCTGTGAATATTGATCCTACAGAAAGTGTGTCTGGGGAATTAACAATGGACTATAAGGAGATGCATTAAACAGATATTTTGCATCAGTCGTCATTATAACATCCCAGAAGTGGCTGTAAATCAAGAATTGGAAGAGAAAGTAGAACTCCAGAAAATTACAATTCAGGGAATGCTACCGAGTTCGACACGTCTCCAAATCTCAATGCACTTTATCCGAGGGTCTTAAAAAAAAGGCTAATGAGATATTTGATACACGAGTTTTAATTTTCCAAAATCTCCTAGATCCTGGGAAGGTTCCATTAGATTGGAAAATAGTCAGTGTAACTCCTTTATTCCAGAGAGGAGAAAGAAAACAGGAAACTTTATGCCAATTAGCTTAATACCTGAAGTAGGAAAAATGTTAGAACCTGTCATTAAAAAGGGTATAACAGGGCACTTCAGAAATGTCAAGGTAAGCAGGCAAGAATAATATTATTTTGTGAAAGAGGAGACGTTTAACCAATTTTTGGAGTTCTTTGAAGAAGTAATATGTGCTAGACATAAAGGGAAACTGGTGGATGAACGATATTTGAATTTCTATTGGGTATTTGATAAGCCACTGCATTAAAGGCTATTGCAGAAAATAAAAACTCATGGCATAGAAAGTAACATATAAATGTGGATAAAGGATTGATTGGCTAACAGAAAACAAGTTGGTTGCTAAATTTGCTGATGACACAAGGAAAGCTGGAAAAATAATTAGTGAATGATCTAAACAAGTTACAGATAAGCGAAGTGCATTGGCAAAGATCTGGCACGCAAAGTATAAAGGGGAAAAGTGCAAAATTGTCCATTTTGGCAGGTAAAATTAAAAATATATATTTTCAAAATGGTGATTGATTGCAAAACCCTTGATGCAAAGGGACCTGGATGTCCTGCTGCATTATTCACAAAGGATTAGTATCCACATCCAGCAAGTAATTTGGAAAGTTATTGAATGAAACAGTAGGGAGGTTACAAGTAAGCACTTCAGATATAATGGGTATTGGCGAGAACCCATATGGACTATTGTGAACAGGTTTGGTCTCATTTAAAGAAGGATGTAAGTAGAAATGTCAGAAGACTAATACCTGGAAGGGCTGAGTTATCTTTTGTGGAAAAATTGGGCAAGCAAGGCTTTTATTTGCGTGAGTTAAGAAGAGTGAGAGTGCACTAGGTAGAAACAACTAAGGTCCTCAGGGGATTTGATTTGGGGAGTAGGGGGTTTGGTAGGAGTTGGCAGCAGGGAATATTGGGAGGGTGCATTGTGGGAGAATCTAAAACTAAGGACCACTGTTTAAAAATAAGAGGCTGCCCATTTAAAACAGATGAGGTGCAATTTTTTCTTTTTCAAAGTGCAATGAAAGCAGAGTCTTTGAATATTTTTAAGGCAGTGCTAGATAGATTCTTGATGAGCAATAGGGTAAAAGTTTACCATGAGTAGTCTAGAATATGGAGTCATATTAGTCATGATCTTATTAAATGAGGGAGCAGCTTGAGAGTCCAAGTGGCTTATTCCTGCTCTTAATTCATATGTTCATAACTTTTCAGAACTGGAATGGACGCAGTTGAGAACCTTGTCAGCTGTGATACAGAGGAAACCACTTTTCAGGAAAAAGATAGTTCAGAAGCAGTAGTGTGGAAAGTATCATCATCACAACAGATATGATAGAGCTGGAGGTATTGGGAGAATAGAACTAAAGTCTTTATAGGAAGCAAGTTATTCAAGATAGCTGTGGGAGACAGTGGGCTTGTAATGGATAATAATCGCTAGTCTAGCCTTTGAAATGAAGGTAGGCAAGTTAAGAAAGGGAAGGGAAAAGTTAGATGAGGACCAGGTAAAATTGAGATCAGAGCAGAAATCAGCTCATCAACTGGCTAAGCACATGACAGCCCACGGGACTCAATATTGAATTCAGCAGTTTCAGATAACCATCCCTCTGGTTAGTGTTGCAACCGGTCAGTTCAGATGCAAGGTCATCGATCTGTAATATTAACTTAGTTTGTCTTTCTCTGCAGATGCTACCTGAGCTGCTGAGTATTTCCAGCATTCTATTCTATCTCTCTATGTCTTCATTCATCACCTTCTAAGTACACTTGCTCCAGAGTGATCAGTTATGATTAGCAATCCTTGATTTCTTCTTTCGGATGGTACGAACAATATCTGTGTCACCTGGTTTCTCTTGATCACCACCCTTTCACGGACAAATTTCTTTGTTCTCTCCATCCCTCTTCCTTCACTTCAACTTAAAACATGCATATTTTCTCACTTTTCTCATTTCTGATGAAAGGTCATCAATCTGAAATATTATCTATTTCCCTCTCCACAAATGTTGCCTGCCTTCTGTTTTTCTTCTGGATTTTCAGCATCAGCTGTTTTTTTGTCTTTTTTTGAATCATTGAATGATTTTGCATTAATCAGATTTTAAAAAGTATGAAACTTAACAATAATCTCCTTGCAGCATCCAGTCTACTGCGTGAATGTGGTTGGTTCTCAAAATGCCCATAACCTGATCAGTGTTTCTACTGATGGGAAGATTTGCTCATGGAGTCTAGATATGCTTTCACAACCACAGGTAATGTAAATAAATTGCATGCAGATGGTGTTAACTTTTTAGTTGATTTATTTATTATGCATTATTTTTTATTACATATGCACTTAAGCATTTGTAAGATGATGAAAAATATTTTTAAAAACTAAAGCCAAAAAAAACTGAGATGGTTCACAAATTTAGTCTTGTGTATAGTAATTAGTATTAAAACAGTAAGAAAAATGTGCATTTTTCTATTTATTTTGGTTATTCCCGAGGCACATATATGTTATTTGACAGCTTTTTCTGATGGAATGGTTGAGATCATAAATTCTCAAGGTGAGGTCTGTAGATGTGACACTATGTTCTGCTTCATTATGGAAGATGCATTGGAACACTAATTTATTGTGCCCCTATGCTGAGAGAATATTTCCGTTATTGGGAATATCTAGAACTAGGGGGCACTATAGTTTCAGGATAAGGAGTCAACATTTAAGATGGAGATGAGGAAGGATTTCTGCTGTTGGTCGTGATACTTTGGAATTCTTTACTAGAGAGCTGTGAAGGTGGAGTCAATATATTCAAAGGGTGATAGACATTTGAACTGTAAGGGAGTCAAAGAAGATGGGGAGTGGGTGGGAGGGTGGTCAGCCATGATTTTATTGAATGGTAGAGCAGGCTCAGAGGACTGTTGGCCTGCTTCTACTTTTTTCTTGTTTTTGCTGCTTTCAGTTCTTTAATATTAAATTAAAATGTTTCCTTTTTAGTAGATAACTGAAATTTACATTCAGGAAAGTTCAGCATTAATTTTCCAATGTGCTAAAAGAGGTTTTAGAGAATTGCAATTTTGATCTGTATTTGGGTGATTGTTTATTGTGGAATTCTACACCATTGGATTCAATGTACACTACGCTGGTTACAAGGCCAATCCATACTCAACCAAAGCAACTCACTTAACCCTCAATTCAGCATCTAACTTTGTAGACTTTCTATTGGCAGGTCTCCCTACTTCCTCCTCTGGAACTTTGCTATCAACACTCCTGTTTCATCCAAGCTATTGCTGAAACTGTACCTGGCATTATTACCTCCAATTTCAACAATTTCAGTCCTCTGCTAGATGACTTCCATAAGTTCAAGCTTGCTTAAAACTGCAGTTCATACCCTAACTTGCATTCGGCCCTGTTCATTCATCAGCCATGTGCTTGCTGACTGGTGTTGGCTCCTGAACTGATATCGCCATAATTTGCAAACTTCCATCTTTCAAACTCTTCCCACCCACCAGAACCTCCATCACCCTGTGATATTTTCATCTCTGATTTTCTTCAGTACACCATTGGCAATGGTGTTGGGCAGTATTGCAGGCTTTGCCAGGAAAGAACTCATCCTCTAAATGAAAGAAGTTCTAACCTTTTCTGATTGATTCACATGGGGAATGATATGTTTCCCTCTATGTTTAGGTTTAATCAGTTTATTACATATATCTTCTGTATTGTTTGACACTGCTCCAAGAAGCACATAGAAAAGATTCTGTGCCAAAATATTTATGTCTTGCTCACTCTTGGTCATTCAGTAATAGAATTCAATGGAGTAGCTAGTATGGCCAAACCATAATTCATGCTTTCTAATGGTGAAACAACTTTGGTATTAGCTCCATAGAAATTTATGATCCAGTTTACCTGACCTTTATAAATATGAATTTTCTTTCATGTCATTTGATAAACTCCATATTGGCTTTATTAACAAATGTCCTGAGAAGTCCAGAGATGTCATTTGAAAACATTGGACAGAAATGTAAATGGAATGAACTGGACAGTGGAGAATCAGGAATCACATGATTGAATCAGATTATCTCTGTATGGGGACACAGAGCTTTGGTCTCTCTGGGTTTAGTATGTAATTGGGTTATGCTTTTGTCCTTCCATTTTCCTGACACTACCCCACCTCCCCCTCACACTTTTTCTCTTAACAGCTTGGAATTCAGCAAAAAAAAAGGTTTTATTTCATTAGAATTCATGATTCCAGAACAATAAATAAGAATGTTGAATCTAGAAATTCTTGTTCTTTGCAGGATAGCATGGAGCTGATGCATAAGCAGTCAAAGGCAGTAGCTGCTACTTGTATGTCCTTCCCATTGGGTGATGTCAACAATTTTGTAGTTGGCAGCGAGGAAGGTTCTATATACACAGCATGCCGTCATGGAAGGTAAGCTGCAAAATTTGTATTGGTTTATTATTATTGTCACTTGTACCAAGGTACAGTGAAAAGCTTGTCTTACAAATCGATCGTACAGGTCAATTCATTACACAGTGCAGTTACATTGAGTTAGTACAGAGTGCATTGATGTAGTACAGGTAAAAACACTAACAGTACAGAGTAAAGTGTCACAGCTACAGATAAAGTGCAGTGCAAAAGGTGCAAGGTCACAACAAGGTAGGTCGTGAGGTCATAGTCCATTTCATTGTATAAGGGAACTGTTCAGTAGTCTTATCACAGTGGGGTAGAAGCTGTCCTTAAGTCTGGTGGTACGTGCCCTCAGGCTCCTGTATCTTCTACCCAATGGAAGAGGAGAGAAGAGAGAATGTCCCGGGTGGGTGGGGTCTTTGATTATGCTGGCTGCTTCACCAAGACAACGAGAGTCCAAGGAGGGGAGGCTGGTGTCTGTAATGCGCTGGGCTGTGTCCACAACTCTCTGCAGCTTCTTGCAGTCCTGGGCAGAGCAGTTGCCGTACCAAGCCGTGATACATCCAGATAGGATGCTTTCTATGGTGCATCGGTAAAAGTTGGTGAGAGTCAAAGGGGACAAACCAAATTTCTTTAGCCTCCTGAGGAAGTAGAGGCGCTGGTGAGCTTTCTTGGCCGTGGCATCTACGTGATTTGACCAGGACAGGCTGTTGGTGATGTTCACTCCCAGGAACTTGAAGCTCTCAACCCTCTCGACCTCAGCACCATTGATGTAGACAGGTGCATGTACACCGCCCCCTTTCCTGAAGTCAACGACCAGCTCTTTTGTTGACATTGAGGGAAAGGTTGTTGTCATGACATCGTTCCACTAAGCTCTCTATCTCCTTCCTGTACTCCAACTCATCGCTGTTTGAGATACGGCCTACAACGGTGGTATCAACTGCAAACTTGTAGATGGAGTTAGAGCAGAATCTGGCCACAGTCATGAGTGTATAGGGAGTAGAGTGGAGGGCTGAGGACACAGCCTTGTGGGGCACCAGTGTTGAGAATAATTGTGCCAGAGGTATTGCTGCCTATCTTCACTGATTGCGGTCTGTTTGTTAGAAAGTCAAGGATCCAGTTACAGAGGGAGTGTGTAAAAAAAAACTCCTTCAATATTTACTCATAGTTCCTTACAAGGAGGCTATTTGGCTGACTGCCAGAGCATTCCCATCAGTCCTGCATCCCCAGCCCTTTCCTGTAGCCTATTCCCTCTGAATTTCCTGCCACCCACCTTCACTCGGGGCAATCAGCAATAGCCATTTAACCTGTGTTTGGGATGTGGGAGGATACCAGAGCACCTGGGGGAAACCCATGAGGGCACAGAAAATACTCTGCACAGATAGTATTTCAGATCAGGATTGAACTGGGTCACTGGAGTATGCAGCAGCAATAGTAACTGCTGTGCCAGTGTGCTGCCCTTATTTTCCCATACTGTTTTACTGTAAAATGTTGCATGGATTATTGTTGACTTCGTTAAGATGTGAAACCTCTTTTATGCAGACAAACTGCAAACACCAGATATCATACCAGAATTTTATGAATTTTTGATTTAAATTGATGAAATTATATGAATAAAAGCTGCCATGCAATATTGTTTAATTTTTCATTTCCTCAACCCCTCCCTACCCTCCTCTATCCAAAAGGAGAACGCAGACCTCTGCGCTGATTGTGGTGCCTAAATTGGGTGCTTTGTTAATTCCATTACAACTGTAACAGCACTTCACAAAGGGCACCATTTGTGGTTACATACTTTGGGACATTACAGGGTCAAGAAAAACTCTTTATAAATGCTAGTATGATCTGATAGTCATTACAAAGGCACGGCTGCAGGATGAGGTGGTTTGGGACCTGAATAGTGAAGGATACATGACATTGAGGAAGCTAGGAATAGGTGGAGGAGTGTCTTTGTTAATTAATGATGGTCTTAGTGCAAAAGAAAGATACGAATTAAGTTCAGGAAACCAAGATAGAAAAGTAGTTTCGGGTGGAGATGAGAAATATACACCAGAAGTCACTTGTGCAAGTAGTAACAGTAGAATGAGGAAGAAGTGATGGGAGCTTGTGGAAAAGGTACAGTGATAATCATGGGAGATCTTAATCAACGTGTGGTTTGGAAAAGTCAGATGGGCAAAGGTAGCCTAGATGAAGAATTCATGGCTTTTCTTCCTAATCCACAATCTGAGTTGCTATTGAAATCGATGAAGTCTTGGATCCTGCATGTATTCTGAGCTGAAAGATGGTCTAAATCTGTCAGCCAGTCTGATATTTGTTTATCGCAGCAAATATACAGAAGTTCTGTTCAACAGGTAAATTCTCCACGGTTACTTACAAGCAAGATTCTAACCATTTCTGTTTCTTGATCTATTTCTTTTGCATCTTTGAATAATGATTCTGATTCTAATTTTTCTTTACTTCTAACTTCTCTGCACTTCCTAATGTCATTTTGTCCTTAACTATGTAATTGGTCTATTCCTCTTCCTTTAAAATTACTCTGCCTGCACATGGACGAGGATGTTATTTGTAATCTAAGTATACAGTGATTTTTTTAACAATGTGATTAATCACTTGGATTACTCTTCATTGCAAGAGGTTGCTGAGTCAGAATCGTAGCATTTTACCGTGCTGAAAGAGGCCATTCAGCCTTTACAACAGCTGTCCAATTCATTCCCATGCCCCAATTTTTTTCCACCCATATCCCTGCAGATTAGTCTTTCAAGTTTATGTCCAGTTTTCCTTAAAGTTCATTTGGAATCTGATTCCATCATTTTTTCTACTTCCATTTCTTAACTGCTGTCTCTGGATAAGCATTTTTGGTTCTTTCACCGACAACTTTAAATTTATGTTCTCTGACTACCAATCTATTTGCCTGAGGAAATAGTTTTACCCTACTTGATCTGGAAAACCATTCATAATTTTACATTAGTTTTACATTACATTACAGACATACATTATGTTTCCACATGCTTTCTGATCTAATGAGAATGATGCCAACTTCTTCCAACTCCCTACATAATGGTACTCTCATTTCAGTGGATTCATCCTAGTAAATACCTTTGTTTCTTGCAAGTTCCTTGACATTTTTCCTAAAATAGTTAGCAAGAATTACACCAATTATTTCAGCAGAGGCCTTGCCAGAGATTTGTAAAAGCATGATGTCCTGGTTTTCATATTAATTGTTTGTATTTACTAAGATAAATATCACATCCTGTTTTTATCATTTTGTTCCACCAACGCTTGAGATTAGTGAACATGCACCATCTGTCCTTGCAGCCACCTTGAAATAGTTCCATCATTTTTATTTTCCCTTGCTTTGTTGCTTCTCCCATGTGTCAGCCCATTTCGAAAGCCTATATCCTTCTGAAGTCTGCTCAGATGATTTGTTGTCAGTTTGGTAGCTCAAGGTCATTGGTTATCAGTGTTACTCAAAGAATACTAATGTGTTGACGCTGAATAGGTTCATTGGCTCTGATGTATTCTCAGAGGGAAAATTGGTAGTTCAAAATCAAATAATTGGAATGGAGTGGCTTAAATATAATTCAAGGGATATGGCAAGAGATCAGAATTATTTCATTTGGCTTTCATTTAACAGTAACAAGAATTATAGAGCCCCTTTACAACAGTAAAACATCCCAAACTATGTAAGTAAGTTGAATTGCAGAAGAGGCAACCAATGGTATTGGATGCGATGAAGAAATTCTTGGAACATCTTTTAAACCTCAAAGGAAGGGCAAAGCTTTCAAAATTTACTTTGAGGTTCAGTGGCTCCTGTATGAATTAAAAGTTGTTTATTTCTGAAAGTGTGTTCAAGCTCATTTTAAAGCCTATTTGCTTAAAATTGGTATTGCAAAAACTGCTGAAGGTGGAGGAACTGGACAAATTGCATCTGTTATTTGGCTGCTAAATCACTTTTGGGTGGACTGATTACAGAATGTGACCTTTTGTGCTATATCATCCCTCAAGCTTGATAGTTGATGACGAATATGCCAAGTCTCTGTCTGAAACAGTTAAGTGTCCTGTGTATATATAAATTTGAATCCTAATAGTTGTTCTTTGGACATTGGTCACAAATGGATGGGAATTGCACCAAGTACACTGTAATTAGTTGGTCTCAGTCCTAGCAGCCTCACCAGCAATCCACGTTGCGTAACCTGGTTGCAAAATAATACTGATGCCACTGTCATCATTTGCTTCCTGACAACCTTAAGAATGATCTTTAGAGCAAGTGAAAATTTCAAACAATGTAAATGAAATTGAAGCCCAATTATGCTGAATTCTGAGGTTGACATCATTGAGTACAATCACATGCACTTTTGCAGTACTGCTTTGAAGATTAATATTGAATCAGCGAAATGGCTTTGGATAAAGTGAAGCTGTTTTTCAGTTGAATTTTTTTAAATTATTGATTCTTCTCTAATTAATATTGAGTGAATCTTTTAAGTGTGGCATTATCCTCCATGTAGTGCAGTGTTATAAAGATTGTGGCTTATCACTTGTCCAAACATCGTTTTCCTCTTGTATTCATCTTCAAAATATATTATGCACTTTATTAATACTAAGTTACACAATTGACTTTCTGCTTGTTGCAGCAAAGCTGGAATTAGTGAGATCTTTGATGGTCATCAAGGGCCAATCACAGGTATTCATTATCACACTGCAGCTGGTCCAGCTGACTTCTCTCATCTTTTTGTAACCTCTTCCTTTGATTGGACAGTCAAATTATGGACAACTAAGGTAGGTGTATATTACTATTCATATTACTGAATTGCATGAGTACCTGGCCTAATCCTGACTGTTAGTTTCAGTTCAAATCCAAGTTCTTTCAAAATATTTGGGCTATATGGGTTAGTTTGACATGGTGTCAGCAGAGGCAGCAGTGTTAGTTGCAGATTCAGCCAGAAAGCACGTGGCCTGGGATGGAAGGATTATTTTTGGGTGTTGATTTCGTTTTTGACTGTATCAGGGCAAAATCTGACACTCGGCAAGGGAATGGATGAGAATTATTGCTGGGGATCAGAAAGCATTTTTACAGATTTCCGTGATCAGGTAGTGACATCAACCCATGGCAAGGGGGTAAATAAAAACAAAGATCTTTTTTACGTGGGCTTGAAATGCTCTTTTCAGCTGTGAATTCAATGTCCTGGCATAATATTCTGCAAATGAACAATCTCAAGAAAGGAATAATATAGTAGGACTCTGGCTTGAGTGGGCTTAGATTTTAATGTGTCCAAGCAGACTTTTGTTGTACAACAATATTCTGTGGCTATATTTAACACAGTATTTCACATTAACACCAGGTGGTGAAAGGGACACAAGATAAAACAATATAAATTGCATATAGGTAGACAAAAGTTTGCAGCATATTTTCAGTTTGAACTGGTGTGTTGTTTGACAAAAGCTTCCGTGAAATATAGTGGTGTTCTTTTGTTTTTAAGAGAACAATATAATTTTGTCCCTTAAAACTGATAACAAAACTTTTTCAGAATAACAAGCCTCTGTACTCCTTTGAAGACAATGCCGATTACGTTTATGATGTTATGTGGTCTCCCACCCATCCTGCCATGTTTGCTTGCGTTGATGGAATGGGAAGACTCGATTTGTGGAATTTAAACAATGACACGGAGGTAAGTAAAATCTATTGGTTCACGTCACCGATACTATCTTTAGGAAAATAGTATAAATGTCGGGTTTCAGGTGCAGTACTGCAAATGTCAAAAAAAAGGTGTGAAATAAAAGCATTTTTCACATTGCACCTTCCTTGTGAGATTTTCTGAATCCTTATCATATTTCAAGCATAATTTTCTAAACTACTTCTCCAGGTACCAACAGCAAGCATAACAGTTGACAGTAATCCTGCACTGAACCGTGTGAAATGGACTCAGACTGGAAGAGAAATTGCTGTGGGTAATTCAGAAGGGCAGATACTGATATATGATGTAGGAGAGGTGAGTAACTCATCCTTGCTGTTAAATTGTATAATGGCACAGCAATGTTGGATTTCGGTAGGTAAAGGGGGGTATATTACAGATGTGAGGTTCTGCAACAATAGTACCTGGGAAATTGTCATCAGTGATAACATCAGCAACTTTTGCACCTGGACCTTTCTTCACTCTGGGAAAAGAAGGTTTTTAAATCATCTGTTTAGAAATGCCAGTCTCTTATTTTGAGACTGTGACCATTGATTTTCCAGATAAGGAAAACATCATCTCTGAATCTCTGTTTCAAGCCCCATAAGAATTTTGTACAATTCAACAAAATTGCATCTCATTCTTTTAAATTTGAGAGTATTAACCCCAACTCGTACAATAAACCTGCCATTGCAGAAATCAGGTGAACCTTTGCTGCACTCCCTCTATTGCAAGTATATCCTTCCTTAGGTAGGGCAACAAGACTTGTACATACTATTTGAGATGCAGTCTCACTGGAGTCCTTAATAGTTGGAGTAAAGCTTCTCTACTATTGCAGTCAAATCCTCCTACAATAAAGGCTTCCTAACTGCTCTCCATGTTAACGTTCAGTGATTCCTGTACAAATACTCAGCATCCACTATATACCAAAACCTTTCAAACTCTCTAAAATATTCTTTTCCACCTTGTATTCCAACTGCCCATTCACTTAATCTGCCTGTATCTTCCTGAAGCCTCCCTCTATCCTTCTCTCTGCCACACTGCAAAAATCTTCCAACCCAAAAAAGACCTTATTCTTACTCCTTTTTTCTGTCTGTTAACACAACTCTCATTCAATGCCACTATAACACCTCACATACCAAAGCTATAAATTTGTTCAGTAATCTCAAAGGCTTCTGCAAATCCAAATACATCACATCGACTGCTTTGCCTTAATTTTGCGAGTTACTTCAAAAAAACTTCCTGAATAATTTGTAAAACGTGATTTTCTTTTCATAAATCCATGTTGACTCTGCCCAGTCCTATTATTATTTTCTATAGTTCCCTGTGTTCTCTCTCCCTTTATTTAACAATGGGTTTACATTTGCTACCTTGTACCCTGTGGAAATCACTCTGGGATCAATGGAATTTTGAAAGGTGACAACCGATGCATCCATGAGCTCCTTAGCTGCCATCTTCAAAACTCATGATGCAGGTTATCACACCTTGGGACTTATAATCATTCAGTCTTATTAATTTCTTTGACCTTCTCATTCACAGTAGAGCAGTAGCTCTCTACTAATTCTGGGAGGTTTTCTACTATCTTCTGTGTAGACACAAGATGTTGGGCTAATTTCTCTACCAATTTCCCAACATAATTTCTCTTATCTATGTGACATTAACATTAGCTAATCTTTTCCATTTTACATATTTATATAAGTTTTCACAGACTGCTTTTGTTTCTAACTAGACTACCCTTGTTTTCTGTTCGGTCCTCTTTCGCTGAATTCTGAAATGCTCTCAATCTTCAGGTTTCCTTCCTTATTTTTTGGCAGCTGAATAAGCCTTTCAATTCAATATGACCTTTGACTTTTGGTAGTCACAGCTGGACCACTTTTCCTTTTGGGTTTCTTTGTCTTAAATCAATAGATATTGCTTCTAAACCATGTATTAATTCCTGCCAGAGGCACCTCACACATTGTGCCTTTGTAGTTTCTTTTATTCAGATTGAACTAAATCACTTTTGATTTTTAAATAAAGTTGTCCATTAAGATCCTTCCCTGAAGACTCCATAGTATCCATTCATCAATTGACTCCCCCCCCTCTGTCAGCAAGACAGGATCTAAATAGCCTGTTTCTTCAACATATTAATCTAGAAAAACAACTTACATACATGTTATGTATTCACCCAGTCTGCATGTAGATTAAAGGCCCCATAATTGTCTTATCCTAATCTCTTGATTTATACTAAGCCTTGCATTACTGTTTTGGGGGCCTAAAGATGACTGCTACCAATGTTTTCTGCTCTTGCTCTTTCTTAGTTCTATGCAAACTAATTCTGCATGTGTTTTTGAATTAAGATCCTTTTTCTCTACTGCCTTTATGCCTTTCTTTAAGATCAGGGATAGCCCACTCTTTTAAAAGAGAAGTATCCTAGAACAATTTTTAACTTTACACATCTCAGTAAAGAGCCTTCACTTCTATCTTTCTACCAATTTTCCTTGCTCTGACTCTAATTCTGGGAATACTGATGTTTGTTTTCACTGTCTCTTCCAGAAATTCTGGTTATCATTATCCATGTTGTTATCTGGCAGTATCACCTTCTTCATTCTCTTAAACTTCCTAAGTTTTCTCTCATCAGAACTGCCCCCCACTCCCCACACCATTCCCCACTAAAAGCCTTATTGAAAACTTTGACATACTTAATTCAAATGAAGTCCAATGGAACAGCTCCCTCTTCAGTATTCTTGCCAGTGTCACATCAGTTGAAATCCATTTCTTTCACACAATCCTTGAACCACATATTCACTTCCCAGATCATAATTACCCTTTATCAGTTTGGACCCCCACTTCTCATGTTCTTTCAGCAGAATTTCATCCTTTTTCCATGCCATTTGGTCCCCCAAAGACCATTACAACAGGATTGTACCCCTTCCATACTCCAGCCTCAAGGAGACATCCCTAACTCCAGTACAAGGCAGGCAACACAGCTTCCCAAACTTGTGCTCGCCACTGCAGAGAACAGTAGCTGTTCTCCCAAAAATGCAGCACTCTATTACATTCCTTTTCACTCTTTCAACTTGAATTACTCCCTGTACCAGTTATTTGTGTAAATTGCTCATAGCTTACAAGAACATCTTACCTCTTTGACAAGTACAAGGACTGAGGCTCTTGTCATGCTACATTTGGGATCCCCTTACCTGCCTCATTTTTAATTATACCTTCTGTCTCTCTTGACTGACCAGCTCATTGTACTTAATCTAACAAGAATGACTGCCTTCTGGAACAAAGTGCTGCCACACATTACCTATGGCTGTCCTAGAATATTGTATTTATTTAAGTCTGTCTCATGACTTTGTTTACCCATTTAACTGGGAGATGAAAGGCTACCACTGTTTAGCAATGCACTTTAAAATTACAAGGTCTAAAGCAATTGACTGTAAAACTAAAAATATGTGTGAACCTTCATTGGCTCCTTTTGCTTTGTGTTCCCTCACCACGTGTATTGATCTCACAATTAAACAGGTCAATGAGCTCAGAACTTTGCTACCATACAGTCTCTTGAGTGGGAGAGCTAACAGGGCACTTAATCTGAAATGTGGTAAAGGATGACTGCTATCGATGGTGGACTGTTCATTTGGGTCCAGAGTGCCCATCATAATAAGATTTCATTTGAATGACAGAGTATGACTGTGCCAAAAGCTTTATCACCAAAGGTATCATAAAATTGTAATTAACTCAAGTAATTGGACGTATTTCAGAATATACCATGGGAATTTAACATTGATGGAAGATGATACTTTGTCTACCCCTGGCTGTTGGTTCTGTCTTGTTTTAAATTGTCCACATACCCATCTAACTGAAGGCTGTGAGAATTTAAAACTGCTCTTTTTTTCTGAACAGCAAATAGCAGTTCCTCGAAGTGATGAATGGACACGCTTCGCTCGAACTTTGGCAGAAATAAATGCGAACAGAGCTGATGCAGAGGAAGAAATTGCAGCATGAATAGCAGATCAGAATTCAAGCCAAGACCTGTATGTAGAGTAGGAAACAGCATTTCAATTAACTGTCCAATTAAACTTAGTACCTTGTTTGGTAATTCCTAAATGGCACATGAATTGTTGTGCAACAAAATTATTAATTCCATTCTTCCCACATTTCAATAGAATAATAAGTCCCATCACAAAAGGTAGTCAAATAAACATTTAAAGTGTCACCAATATGTGCAACAGTAGAAGAGAGGGTAGAATTCTTAGCAATTTTATAAAATTCATACTTAAGGAACTGATTCTACCTGTAGTATTTTTGACTTCCACTTTTGTGAAGATTGTACTTTCCTGTATTAGATTTGTAATTTTTAAGTATTCTTTGGAAAATCACTTTCCATTGTATAGTGGTTCTGATACCTCAACTTCTATCTGTAACACTTTTGAACTCACCCATTGCATGTAATACTGCAGGAGTCATCTTGCCACTAATCTGTAACCGGTTGACATTATTGTGCAGTAATGACCAGAAAGGCAAGAGTCAATGTGGGAAATTTGTTCTCTTGTAGTTGGAAATAGCACTTATCCATATTAGTATTTTAATTAATTTTTAAAACTTCTTTTGGGAAATGTGAAGTTTTAACAAGAGTTACAATTCCACATGGTCGTAAGCTATAGTTTTAGGCATTGGAAGATGCAGGAAAGCTAAAATAATAGAGAATACTGGACTTAGCAGATGAGGCAGCATCTACTGTGAAAGAGAAACAAAGTTAATATTTGAGGTTTGTGACCTGACACATTAACTTCTTCTGCACTGATGCTCCCTGGCTGTAAAGTATTTGTAGCATTTAACAACAGCTAAGACGTAAAATAAGCCTTTGCTTTAAAGATGCAAAAGCAAACAAATATTTTTAACAGTGATCTGTAAATTGATGCATTCTTTTCTCAGGAGGCCCTTATTAATTTAGTGGAACTGCTTTAAATGTGGTATCCTTAGTTCTCAATTTACAAAACTAGTAAAACGAAATGCACAAGTTCTTAAAATAGTTGTCAACTATTAACTGCTGTGACTACTTCACAAAAAATAGCCAAATTATTGCATAAACACCTGTTAGCCAGCTTGACTGTTCATAATGCTACCTTTCAAATTCAAATCTGAACCTGCAAGATTCTTGTGTGGACTACTTTCCAGGGTGCAAATCTTACATCTGGGACATATCTGACATGATCATTCTTCTGTTACTACTTAAGAGCACAATAAAACACATTATTATTTAACCTAAACAGACAATGTTTAAACTAATCAATTTGTTAGATAAGTTTTTACAAAAGTTATGTCAAATTGGCATGAAAATTGTTACAAATAATAAAACTTACAGGAAAATAAATATTGTATGTGATGTTTTATATTGAACAGTACAAGCATATACACACATGCACAGTCCTTTTCATGGTGTGACTTCAAGCAATTTCCCCTCCAACTTCTTTTGGCATCAGATGAGAGTAGAAGTGCTCTTTTTGTGTAACAGTCTATGGTTCCCTTGCTCTCCTTGATGCAATGTGCCCCTTGTACTATTAGTGGTGTACTTTTTAAATGGGATTTAGGGTACAAGGAACCATCTATTTTTCCACAGGCAATATCAAATTTACTGTTAATTCATTTGAGTTTACTACAGAAACATATCAAAAATGCAACTGGTTTTATCTGCCATATATACAGTTTAATTGTAGAAATGTCACATTAGGTGTATTCCTTGTCACACAAGTAAACTGCTGGTGGTTAATGTACATACTTGAATAGTGCCTAAGGAAACTTAATCTGTACATATTTCAAATGTAGCTTCATATCATCGAGAAACACCCAGTTACAAAATTAAAGAATATTTTCAGCAAATATGCTGAAATATACATAATAATAATAAAAAGCATTTTTTGGACTTTGCTGATGTCCTAAAATTAGCTTTGTCAGATCCAGTTTTCCTAGCAATTCAGACACCAAATGTAGCACATTTTCATAAAACAAATCAATAGTGAAAATAATTCTTTAAAACAGTAACATGGTAACAGTTTAGTTTAAATGCCATGATTTAACAAAACAATCTGTACAATATTTTTCAGCAACCCTTTAACTCAAGCATATTGCCCCCCAGCATCATGTGATTTATTCAATCTTCTATGATGTCTCTGTACAGATGTACAATATGTACAGGTATATCAAGTGCAAGCTGTGCAAAGCAAAATAACACCACAGATATTTTAAATTAAAAGATCATACATGGATAATAATTTTATTTAAAATCAGCTATAAAGGTGAACATAATTAGAGAATAATACCAACTTCCCTATTTATCTTGCAATTACTGGTTTTTAGTGACCAAATTTTCTACTATGCCAAGGGTGTATGTTTTTATCCACCAAGACCAGTGCCCTTGATGAATGCCAGAACTAACAGTATCTTGAAGCTGGTTCCATCTACCTTCCTCTTAGGGTAACAATTTAATATTGTTAGTTCCACCTTTGCCTCATAGTAGAAACACTACAGGGTTCATCAGTTGGAATTCTGCTTTCTACCTAGCATGAAGATCATGTTTTCACCATGTGTCAACCATGTAGATTTTATGCAAAATCCTTCAAGTGGCAACTCCATTACATAGGATAAGGTGAAGGGCATAAAAACGTCGAGGGAGAAAAAGTATTTTGCCGTAACCATTCTTTGCCAAGTGCAGGAACCAATTGCCAATAATTTGGCAGGGGGGGGGGGGGGGGGGGGGAGGGTGTTCTTTAACTGTGATCCATGGCTGAGCTGGAATCTTGATATCTAAAGCAACACCTACAACCAACCTGCCACATTCACAGTTCACTGTTCTCAGGCAGTTTCAAGAAGACAGGTTGATTTCAATTTTGTAGGTATCTTTCTTAGCTGCAGTCACATTACCGTGAAACTATTTTTGGAACCTTGTATACCATAATTTTAATAAATGGAAAGTAGGCCATCGAGACAACAAAATAAAATGTGCATTAAACTTTGTAACATTTGATATTTTCTCATGAATAGCAGGTTTAATACAGTACTGTTCTAAACAAGTTCTGTTTTGAACTATTTCTGATGCCTCAATAAGCAACAGAGGAAAAAGACTAAGGAAAAGCACATCAATAATTTTTGTTTAAAGTGATCATGAGTTAGCATAACAGAAATATTAACTCCTCAAATCTGCATCACTGACTGAATACACTGCTTTCTGAAACAATCATGTAACTTAATTAGTTTTAAGTATTTATTTCTAGCTGCATTAACTGTCCTTGTTTCTGTCTTTTATGATCTCTAAAATTATACAAATAAAGTCTGACGACAATTTTCTGCAATGCAAACAATTCAGACATAGTATTATTACAAAAATTGAATTAAGAAATACATGATTTCAATCAAATTTGAACTGACCTCCATCAACATGCAGCTATTACTTTCAACATTGCTCCATGTTATTTGATTGCACCTCATAAGAGAGATCTCCTAAGACTCCGGAGAACCAGCCGAGACCTGTGGATGGACTGAAGCCACACCCGAAGATCTAAATTTAGGCAGGTAAAGCCCGAACTTGTTTTCAATGCCAGCAAAAGTAGCAGCTGCTAGTTTGTATCCTCCAATATGATCAGGAGAGACCGGAGGAAGGTCAGAAATCCTAGATTTTGGTGTAGGCTCAGAACCAACTGGTTTGCTGTTAAGTAAATATGTAACAGATTTTAGTAAATAACCTTTAAGCAAGACAGGCCCATATCACACATTAAATACCAATACTTTTTGCAACAGGAATGCTATCAGACTTAACTATTCCAATTAACATTTGGAGGGAAAATGCCACAGTGAAATAAGAATACAGAACCCCTTCCCCTATAATACCTTCTAAGATCAATTGCTCTTCATTCCTCTCCATAATGAGACAAAGAAGAGTACATTGGTGCTGAAGAATGTCTCTTGTTAGCAGTAGACAGAGAACAATTGAGCCACTGAAAAGTAGGTTTCTTAGTCACACCTATTCATGATTGCATTTCCTGCACTGCTGGTCATGCACTAAGAGACTGCAGTTAAATTGTTCAGCTGAACTACTCTCAAGGTCAATTTGCCAGATGTGGAAAAAAAAGATCAGCTCAGACAATAGAATGCACTAATTGATGCAACTGGCAATACACGTTTATAAAAGCCAATGTGTTCATTAGCAATTATGTACTTTCTGATCTGGGATTTGGGCTTTGGAGAGAACAGAATTCTTAAAAACCTCTCACCTGATGGTCCTTGACGTTAAAATAAGTGATAAGACATTGACCAAACCTTTCATAAAAATGCATCAACTTAAGTTGTTCTTCATAATTTTAGCCTCTAGTGAATTCATACTGCACCTTTTCCTGTGGTTTTTATATAATTTAAGATTAAACCAAAATAATACATAAGATTTTATTGAGAATGAATCAAAAATCTGCTGAAAACTTTTAATTTTCTAGCTTTGATAGAAATTCAGTTTGCTCGTGGTCTTATTTACTTGTGTGCTCCTGTATAACTGTATTGCAAGGTATAATATTCTGTTTATAGTTAGTGCCAAGTTAAGATGGAACACAGCAATCTTAATGTACCCCAACTTCTCTGTACCATTTTGTCCAAACTACATTGTGGACTCTGACAATAATGTTTAAAAACAGAGAAGGCTGAATGACTGTGAGGGATTTGAGATCAACCAGTCATTTAAAATTCTTCATTTCATAAAACAGTTCTTTTTGGTAGTCCACGTGTTTGAGGGACCAATGAGGGTTTTACAGACTCTGGTTTGGGTATTTGAGAGCTGGATCCCTCTGTCTGCCACTTATGTTGAGTTTCTGGGTGGTCCCAAAAAATGAACGAGGTTCTCACTGCCATCCTGAACACTCCATTTTGAGTCAGTATGGCCTAGAATTCTCATAAATAATGGAATCATTATAGTTTTTCCCCCAAACAGACTTTGAGGAAATTCTTGAATCATTTTGTCCAGCTGGAAATCTCTTGCTGGTGCTGGATAATGCAAACAATATGCCTTGTCAATTGGAGCCGACTGAGTGTAATTAAGACTTCAGTGCTGGAATGCTGGCTTCAGAGAGGATGCTGATGTTGGTTCTCTTAGTGGATTTAAAGGATTTTGTGGAGACGGCATTGGTAGTTTCCAGTGTTTGGATGCACTTGTTCTAGGTAGACCATATCTTTGTAACAGACAGGATGGAAGGAATCACTGCTGCTCAGTAGACCATACCAGAACTGAGGTCTTGACCTTCAAACACTCTTTTCATCAGATGTTGAGGGACTGCTTTAAGATATGGAACATAGGTCTCTATTGTTGGAGGACAGAGTTGTAAAACATGGACAGGTTGCTGGAGGACCTTCACTTTGTGGAAGGCAAAGGACCACACTCTCATACAGGTGTATGCTTCAATGTGAACATCTAGAATGCAAGCATCATCTACATTCTGCAGCTGAAGTTGGAATGATCTTGATTCTGGAGAAGTGATACAATTTCCTATTTACCTTGTAGCTTAGCTCCACTCTAGTTTGTTGGAGGCATAGCCAGTGTTAAGGTGAAATTCAGAGAACTGTTGGGCAATACACAGATAACACAACCTTGCTTAACTCCAGTTTGCACTGAGATTGGCACTGTTGAGGAACCATTGGTTAAGAACATGTTAACATCATGTTGCAGACACAAGATGGGAGATAATTTGTCCGTGCAGCCAAATTTAAGAATATTCCACAGCACCTCTGGATTGATAAACAGGCCATGCAGAGGGGTTGATGCTGCTCACTGCATTTCTCCAGGAGATGTGCAGTGAAGATTGTTTATTGCACCTCTAGGTGGACAGAATCTGTACTGCAATTCAGGGAGCAGCTCTTCAGCCATTGGAAGATGGTTCAGTAGGACCCCGGGGACAACCTTCTCGGCGGCACAGAGAAAGTACAGACCAGTCTGTACTTCCACAATCAAATTTCTCTTTTTTCTGGAAGTGAACGCAACTACAGCATCTCTGTGGTCTATTAGCATATCCTTTTGTTGAACTGATTACTATTCAACTCACTCTGTCACCTTGGCTCCAAAACAAATGTGGCAAAGGAAATGTTGCTGCAAAGAAATCAATGTTGATGGTCTCAAGATTCCACAAAAATAGCTCTTCTCAGATGGCAGCTGATAGACAACTTCACGACCCCTACCGATAGGACACATACCATCTCCATGGGGTCTGGACTGTCCCAAAGTTCACTATCTTGCTTCGCTACCAGAAAGCACCATGATTGATCTGATGAGGTGAGCCAAGTGCTAACTAACCAATGCATAGCATAAAGCATTATTAATTGCTTTATAATATTTGCTTCCTCCATTTCCAAGACATTTTTAAGATTGGAAAATCCACAATGCTTCAAGGTGGATAAACAAGTTCCAAGGGGACCTAAAGGCTGAGGTCCAACAGATTACATGCAACTTAAAGAATAGATTGCGTGCACTCTCCATGCTGGAGGTCCAGCAACTTGCTAATAACCACGACCTTACACATCCTAAGGTTATTGCTGCTGACAGCCAAGAATGCAGGTGAACTTATCATCAAGGACAAAGAGGGGGACAGGCACCTGCTTCAAAGATTTCCTTAACTGTGACTCCATCTTTGACAGCTCAGCAAACTACTTAGGCAAACCCTGCAACCACTCCTGACTTAAAAGAATTGAAAAAGCCATATACCACTGGATAAAAACCTCAGAAGTAGATGATGTCCCTGCTGAAGTTATAAGTTCTTGGCAGAAAGGAATTTCATAGATTAATAAATATTGGGAACCTTTCATAACTGTATTATGTTGTACTGCACTGAAAGTAAATTTTGCCTGGAAATGTTTGATTTTAAGGATTAGAAATTAAGAAATGGCAAGAAATATTTTGTTAAAAGGTTTCAAAAGCGTACTTACATTCCCCCAAAGTCAATATTAAACCACCTTTGCAAAAGTTCGTATGTCACCAGAGTTACACCAAACTGAGGAGAGGACCGGCAGACTCGGGCTGTGAGCAAAATAAAAAAGTAAATCTCTACATTATAGTTGACTGTTTGATTAGTATATTGATTGATGTTTACTATTTCAAGACTTGCTATCAAAATAATTAAACATCTCTATACCTCCTGCTCCCTTCCAAAAAGCTCTAGGACCTTCCTCTCTGAAGATCTTTCTGAAACAGTCAATAACACCACTGTAGGTAGTTTGCCCAGCACGAGCTGCTACTTGGAGTCTTGTTTTGATGACGTCTGCAGGAGTTACTAACGAAGCAGCCGGAATACCTAAAATAAAATGGAATAACCATGTTATATTATGGATATAAACTATATTCAGTCTCCTGTTCTATTTTCTGATATTAAAATCTAATCATTACATGAGGACAAATTCTTATGATGACATTGGTCTGGTTGACTGAGTAAGAGGGGAATGGCTTGTGGGACCAATGTCATTGATTACTGCATTAATGAAAAAGTTCCAAATTTTTCCCACTTACAAAAGAACCAGCATTTCCATAGGACATCCTTTGATGTGAAAAGCACCAAAGTACTTAAATAATATGTTGACACTATTGGAATGCACAGAATATGACGACAAAATTTATACACAATAAGGTACTATGAGGTAAATGACCAGGCGATATACTTCAATGATGTTAACAAGAGAAAATGTTGACCAGGCTGAGGAGGACTAATAAGGAATAGACTCAAGTAGCCTGCAAATAAGAATTGTTAAGCAAATGGAAATTATTAATATAACAGCAATATTAATCTTCAGTTACCATATTCACTACAAAAAGTCTGAAATACATAATACATTCTCAAGTTACTAAACTGTAAAATTAAAGCTTAAATGCCTAATACGAACAAATACAATGCAATTCTGATGCAAAATGCAGAAATGTAATATTAAATCCCAACCAACAAAATGAAAACTCATTACTAATTTGAGCCATTCTTACCTGCAAAAGCACCAGCTGCAAGAAGCTGCAATGGGCCCAACCTACCCTGCTCATCTGCAAAGGATAGCTTAGTGTGAGCATAAACTGGAAAGTAGATTGCAGAGAATGGGATATCACGAAGGAAACACGCTTTTGCGCCCTATCATAAGCAAACAAAAATCAAAATTTAGACACAAGCTGAAACTTCTTAGCCATCAAATGATCATCAATTAATCACATTCAAATAAAAATGTTGACTCAATATTAAATGTTAACTTCAAATTCTGTCACTTTAAAACCCCTGACAATCTGAATTCACAATTATATAGGCAGCATATTAGAATGGTTACGGCACTGCAGGCCATTCAGCCCATCATGCCCATATCAGCTATCAACCAGAGAAACTCTTAGTTCCACTCACTGGCTCTGCCCATAGCCTTGCAATTTTTTTTTCCACCATATATTTATCCAATTACCTCTTAAAGGACACAATGGGAACCTGCCTCCACCACATCTGCAGCCAGTGTGTTCCTGATTCCAACCTTGCACTTCCTCATGTCACTTTTAATTCTCTATTTTATAAACTTATACAAACTACTTAATTTTATCAGAATACTTAGAGGTTCTTATGTCCATGTAGGATCACAGTTCTAGAATAACAGCACAAATTTTAAATATTTATAGGAACCAAATAATAGAAATCAGAGGATAAAATGAGAAACTCAGGGAGGCATATGATAAAGAGGCAATTTAAATGTTGATAAATGAGGGCTTAAAATGAGGGAATGTAAAAAGAATGAGGAGTATGGAAAAGTACCAAGTAGAGAAATATGTGCATCCAAATAATGCAGGTAGATAAAGCCAGTATATGCAGATTAAGAGGCTAATACGGGTTTTATAGTTCTTCACTCATGGAGACCTAATGATGACCATTGGTAAAGGCAATGGATATTGTGGGCAATTTTGGACATCCTCTTTATACTGGCTATTTTCCCTTTAAACCTTTACACTCCCAGTGCTGATGCAGGGTGTCGACACAAAGTTGACCATCCCTTTACCTCCAAAGATGCTGCTCGACCCACTGAGTTCTTACAGCAGTTTACTCATTGCTTTAAGATCCATCATATGTTTACTCTCACCACCATTGCACTCTAAACCAGAACCAGATCCATCTATTTGACTTCTTTTCTGTGCACATAATTCCTCAGGGTCCAGCCCCTTCCATTGCCTTAATGTTGAAGCACTATGTTTTTTACCTAGTGCGTTGCCATCCACAAAGGCTGCAAGGTTCTAGCTTTGCAAGCCTTACCATCTGGACAGCAATTTCCCCACACCAGTACTATTTGTAAAGTCAGCAGCTCACAATCATGTGGACTTCAATCACTCAAAAATTTAAGTCACTAAGTGTGAGGAGAAGGGCACAACTAATACACAGATGCAACCTATCCTCCAGATTTTATAGAAAATTAATGAATCAGTGGAAAACATTGTGAAGCTCATAATGAAAGGAATGCAACCATTAATAATCAAACATCTCTCTGCAGGTAAACAAAAATACAGTGGTGACCAAAGATGGATAGAATCAGAAATTTAAAAATAAATAAATATTAGCAGATGAATTCCAAAACAATGAAATATTTCAGAGCAGCCTGTATTCTGGTTTGCTGACAACAGCAGTAAAGAAGCCAGAAGTGTCCAAGAAGGCAACAGATTGGATATAATATGGATAAAGTTGATGCTATTTCAGTAGAAGAACAGAAAATGATGAGAAACCAGTACCAGTATATATTAGGGAGAACTAGATGTCCAGATACAAAAAAAGTGAAAAATTAACATTCAGGTATAGCAATCAATTAGAAAAGTAAATGGTGTATTTTGTTTTACAAAGTATTTGGATTACAAATGGTAAGGAAGTTTGGATGCAATTATGAAAGCTTTGGTGAGACCCCACTGGGAATAGTATACACAGTTTTGGTCACCCAGATCAGGGTACAGTGTCAAATCATTAGATTGATTATGGGATGAGGAGGTTATGCTATTGGAGAAACAAACATCTGCAGTTTCTTGTGTCTCTATTCTATTGGAGAGACCAAGTAGGATGGAACAATAATCACTGGACTTCATAAAAAAATTGAGAAACCTACAGTATAAGATTCTGAGAGGGACTGGCAGGACAAATGTTAAGAGACTGTTTCCAATGGCTTCAGAGCCTAGAATACAATCAGGTGCTCAGGATAAGGGAAAATGTGGATCTTTGAAATTCTCATCCCAGAGAACTGTGAATGTTCAGCTCATTGAAGCTGAACGTCACCATATTTTTGGATATCAAGAGAATCAAGACAGATGGGAATCAGCTAGAACAGTTGACAAGATAGAAGATCAACACTGGTGATACTGAGCAGCAGAACATGTATGAGGAGCGATTTAAATACATTTTCATTGGTTCTTGACCAATATGTGTCAACATAGAACATTGAATTTTGATTGAATGCTGTGTGCTGGTGAGAGATCATCCAATAAACACATGACGTTGAATAATTCAAAAATTCAAAAAATGACAAAAAAAACAGCCATTTTTGTCAATTACCAATAAATTTAAATGTCTGATATAGCCTACTTATAAGGTCAGCTGTTATCACAGGAACCACCCACCTTGTACAAACCCAGAAATCCAAGGTCACGCATTACAGAAAGTGCACTGACTCTGGGACCAGTGGTAATCTCTCCTGCGACTTGCAATCGAATTTTCACAATTTCCAGTGGATTTGTAAAGATTACTTGAGAACCTCCAGCCTGAGAGAATTAGAAAAAAATTAAACATTAGAACTTACATTCTAATTTTGATTCATTCCAGCTTCCCCCATCATGTTTTACCTTATTAACATATGCATTTACTTAAGATATTTTAAGACATCCTACTAAACAATATGGGGATAAAGTTGTAGAGTTGTCACAGCAAAAGTCAATGCATCATTAATCTTCCCTGTGATTAGATTCCACAAAATGGGGACAAGGTATAAAAACCATAGAACAATACAGCACAATACAGGCCCTTCGGCCCACCATGTTGTGCCGACCTTCAAACCACTCCTAAGACTATCTAACCCCTTCTTCCCATGGATCCCTCTATCTTAAATTCCTCCATATGCTTATCTAACAATCTCTTGAACTTGCCCAACGTATCAGCCTCCACCACCACCACCCCAGGCAGCGCATTCCATGCACCAACCACTCTCTGGCTGAAAAACCTCCCTCTAACATCTCCCTTGAACCTCCCACCCATTACCTTAAAGCCATGCCCTCTTGTATTGAGTATTGGTGCCCTGGGGAAAGAGGCGCTGGCTGTCGGCTCTATCTATTCCTCTTAATATTTTGTACACCTCTATCATGTCTCCCCTCATCCTCCTCCTCTCCAATGAGTAAAGCCCTAACTCCCTTAGTCTCTTGTCATAATCCATACTCTCTAATCCAGGCAGCATCCTGGTAAATCTCCTCTGCACCCTTTCCAACGCCTCCACATCCTTCCTATAAATAAGCGACCAGAACTGGACACAGTACTCTAAGTGTGGTCTAACCAGAGTTTTGTAAAGCTGCATCATTACTTCGCGGCTCTTAAACTCGATCCCCCGACTTATGAAAGCTAACATCCCATAAGCTTTCTTAATTACCCTATCCACCTGTGAGGCAACTTTCAGTGATCTGTGGATATGAACCCCCAGATCCCTCTGCTCCTCTACACTGCCCAGAATGCTGCCATTTACCTTGTATTCCGCCTTGGAGTTTGTCCTTCCAAAGTGTACCACCTCACACTTCTTCGGATTGAACTCCATCTGCCACTTCTCAGTCCAGCTCTGCATCCTATCAATATCCCTCCGTAAGCTTCGACAGCCCTCCACACTATCCACAACACCACCAATCTTTGTGTCATCTGAAAACTTGCTAACCCACCCTTCCACCCCCTCATTCGAGCCATTAATAAGTATCACAAAAAGTAGAGGTCCCAGAACCGATCCCTGTGGGACACCACTAGTCACAGCCCTCCAATCCAAATGCACTCCCTCCACCACAACCCTCTGCTTTCTACAGGCAAGCCAATTCTGAATCCACATGGCCAAACCCCCCTGGATCCCTTGGCCTCTGACCTTCTGAAGAAGCCTACCATGCGGAACCTTGTCAAACGCCTTACTAAAATCCATGTAGACCACATCTACTACACTACCGTCATCAATCTTCCTGGTCACCTCCCCAAAGAACCCTATCAGGCTTGTGAGGCAAGATCTTCCCCTCACAAATCCATGCTGGCTGTCCCTAATCAGTCCATGATTCTCTAAATGCTCATAGATCCTATCTCTAAGAATCCTTTCCAACAGCTTACCCACCACAGATGTAAGGCTCACTGGTCTGTAATTCCCTGGACTATCCCTACTATCTTTTTTGAACAAGGGGACAACATTCGCCACCCTCCAATCCTCCGGTAAAAGAAAGAAAATCTTCAGAAGCATCCATTTCAAATGAATCATAGCTGTCATACCAAAACAATAAGAACACCAAGGTAAACATATATTCCAACCAAAGAAGACCCCAGAAAGTTCAGCAATATGACATCCATTGTTACGTCCAAAACTAGTCTTTCAACAGCAATTCAAAGGAAATCTGTGTCAGTGAAATGTTATAGTCTTGACATGTAGAATCCATTAGACCAGGCAATTTCCAAATGTGGTTGAGCAGAAATTTTCATGATACAATTAATAAATATTATGATAAGGGAAGCAAAGGACAGCAAACATTGTTACGAGTTACTTTGAGATCACCAAACAGTAGCTGTAATACTGGGCACAGGATAATTCAGATATGGCTACAATCACTGGAGGGCTCTGCATTTCTGCTTTTGATTGTTGCAGACTATAGGCACCATGCCGCATCAAAAATAGAAAATGCTGGAAATACTCAGCAAGTCGGGCAGCATCTGTGACAAGGGAAACAGAGTTAATGATTCAGGTCGACAGTCTTCTATCAGTTCTGATATAAACTTACCAACCTGAAACATTAACCTCTGTTTCTCTTAGAATAGTGAATCAGTGTTGGCTTGATTTTGAGAGCAGACTTTCAACTTTCTTCCATTCCATATGGATTGAGTTTCTGATGAGGTGTGAAGCTGATTAGGTCTGGTAGAATCCACAGTGAATATTAGAAGTAGACTATTGGTAGTTATGTACTGACTGATGACAACATTGTTGAAACCCCTTAAACTAACAATTGAGAAGAGGCTGATAGGGTGGGACTAAGAAAATGACTACTGCAGAAACCTTTAGCACTACAGGACTAAGGTCATCAGGTCTCGGCATGCATTAACCTGATAAGATGAACTGAATAGACTGGATTGTGGTACCTATGATGGTGTGCACCACAGAATAATCTTATGCTGGCTTGTTCTCTCTTTGTTGAGAATAGTTACATTTTCAGCCATTTGCTGCAAACGACTTCATGGAATCATATTGTTTCCTATTAACCAGTTCAGTTGTCCCTCACCATTCTTAACTGAAAAAGATAGATCTGTGGAGCCTTTCTCCACTCCAGCTATCATTGGATCAAGATATCCCAGAATTTGTGTTTAGCTATCTGGTATCTTCATTAAATTTGCTTTTCATTTTTAAAGTACACAATACATACAATACAGTGATGGAGCAATGAGAGATGTGCTGAGCATGAAGGTACAGGTTGTGGTTGCATACAGTTCTACTACAGATGGTCCAAGGGAACTAATTAATGCTGAGCTTTGACCTCCTAGACCAGTCTAATATTAAGATGTCAACTAAACCCAGGAACATGCTCACCGTGACTCTATCCCTCCAATGTGAAATAGCATCCTGAGACTTACTATATGAGTTCACAGATGAAGGTCCACTTAGGAAACGCCTCAAAGGATTTCTACAATATATCAGAATAATATACTGTAATTTCTATTTAACCTGCAAAGTTCAACAAATTAATTTTGCTGTTTTCCTTTACTAAAATTAACTTTAAATTAGGGTGAGACAAAATGTCTGGGAAAACAAGATTTTGAAGATTATTGATTACTTTCAGTACAAACTGCTTGTTATTTTGCAGTAATTTGAAAAATGAAGTTCAATGCCTAACTTTAAGAACGTGACTACTTTCAAGTCAAATATTCTTCTTGAGCAGTTTGCATTTAATGCAAAATACTGGAGAAAGAAAAGTACTGAATTAAAAACTACAAATCTGAGAGGCATCACAAGGATCTGTTTTTCAAAAATCAACAATTTCAACTCAGGGATCAAAGGAATGGTTTCATTCTCACTGTTCATACCAGCTGAATCACTGATGGAATTATGTACTGCAAACATGAAAGATCTTCCACTACCCAGAGCTTGCCAGCTACCTGGGTCAAGACCACAGCATTGTTTCTTGTATGATCCTAGACAAAGCCCTTAACTGGAAGCCAAGGCACTATCACCATCAACCACTGCCTACCCACCAGGCTGTCAATCATTTGTTTACAAGGAATGTTTTTGATATTCACAAACATTCACGATCACCCAGCACCTGTTTAAAATCACATGCATTGTTTAAAAAATTATAATTGTTATAATGAATTTAAAGGTAAAAGGGTAATACACACAAAACATTAAAACCCTTAAAATAGCTTAATTAAATCAAGTAAAAGCCTTTACTGATTTCTTCCAGCAGCCGATTTCTCCCAGTGGTTTCACTGGACATGCTGCGCTTGTGCAAGTATATTTGGCGTGGGCTCACTGGGCGGATTTCCCAGCCTGAAGACTGAAATCTGTATAAATTCATGACGCCCTGCTGGAACGTGAAGTCTGACTGGACAGCATAGATGTCCCATAGCTGGTGCAATGCTGAGTGGAAAGCGGCACTTGCCTAGCTACTGGCATATCTGTCACGGCTCTCAGTAGAAAACCCTATTGGTTTCAGTTCTACCTGGACAATTAGAAATTCTGAATTGCTGTTAGCCAAATACAACATTTATCAGGCAAGTAGAATTTCCATTTTGTATACTGCTGTGAACTTAAGAGTATAATGATGCCTATAAATTATACAATAAAGAAAGAAAAAGAACCTGGATTTATAAAATGCATTTCACATCCTTAACATCTCAAAGTGTTCCACAGCCTATTAAACACCTTTAATTATAGCAACAGTTGTAACATGAGAAATGTAGCTTTCAAAAATGTGTACAATAAGGTCCCATTTAATAGCAATGCAATTAAGGATCTGATTCTCTTGCTTAACTGGATTGGTTCAGAGAAAAATATTGGCCACCTCCCTATGCACTGATCATCAGGGTGAGCTGGATGCATATGCTGTACATTGAATTTTATTCCAGGAAGCAGTAATGGTGGGAGCATAGTAACGTGAAGGCACTGGAATTGTGGCAGTGTGGTGTCATTGTTATTGTCGAATGTTATTGGAAATTGGGCTCTTTGGGGGCAAGAATCCTATTCTGCAAGTGAAAGATCTGAAGATACGGTAACCATTAGAAATAGATAAAGTAAGGCTAGGAATTAACTGGGGAATCTTAAACAAATTAGGTTCAATATAAAAACAGAAGACAGGAAACAAAGAAAAAAGGCATACAATGGCGAAATCTAAATTTATGTTAAAAAAGAAGTGATCTAGATGAACTGAAGAGACAAGTTGAGCATGAAGAGGATGTATAATGGTGAATGTAGAAACAAAAGACAGTGATGGTGAAAGAACTGGACATATTTGTGTGAAATTGAGTTTCCAGGTTGAGTAATTAAAACTTAAATGGCAGATTAAGAAAAAGGTAACTGACATATAATAAATAGAACAAACAAATCAGGTTGAATGTAGGAAGCAGATTAAAAGGATATGAGCAAAGACGAGTGAAGGATTTTGACAATATGCACGAGGTAAAAGAATGGCTAAAGAACAGGTAGTCATTTAAAGAAGAAAATGTTAGTATGGAGGATGAAGGACAAACTAAATACCAAATTGTATTCAATTTTAGATGGAAAAGTGTGGCACTGGGAATGAAATAGTACAAGAGGATAAAACAATATAATTTAATGGAAAATTGTAAAGTAGTAGCACTGAAAAGCTTTGTGGAACTTAGAAGTGGAAAAAGCAGCAGGTCCATGCTTTAGCTGTGATTAAAGGGGAAGCTGAATAAGTACGAGGGAAAATAGGAGGAAATACTGATAAGATCAGATGAAGTAGGATAAACTTAACCCTGCGGGGAAAAATATTACAGGCCGAACCAATTGGGCTGAATAGCCTTTCTCTGAGATGCAATTCCAAGTACAGTAAAACTGATAATCTGCTATCCCGTTCTTCAGAAATCACGAATATTTGGCATCTAGCTATACTCTCACCATCTTTTGTTTCTACATTCACCATTATACATCCTCTTCATGCTCAATTTTTCTCTTAAGTTCATCTAGATTTCTTCCTTTTCATTATAAACTTAGATTTCTCTATTGTATGCCTTTTTCTTTATGTTTCCTGTCTTCTGTTTTTATATTGAACCTAATTTGTTCAAGATTTCCCAGTTAATTCCTAGCCTTACCTTATCTATTTCTAACGTTTCCAATACACCTTTTAGATTTATTGGGACCCCATTCCCATGCATCTTACAAACTCACCAGGGCCCTGCTTCCCAAACATCTGTTAAACTCACCAGGGCCCTGCTTCCCAAACATCTGTTAAACTCACCAGGGCCCATTTCCCACACTCCTTTTAAACTTACTGCAGCCCTGCTCACACACACCTTTTAACTCTCCAGGACCCCTTTCCTACATTCTCTTTAAATGCACAGAGGCCTCAATTCCCACACTCCCTTTCAACTTACTTGGGCACCATACCCATGCTCCTTAGAAACTCACTGAGATTCAGCTCCCACACATAGAACAGTACAGCACAGAACAGGTCCTTCAGCCCACAATGTTGTGCCAACATAGCTAATTCCTCCTACCTACAGATTGCCCATATCCTTCCATTTTCCTCTCATTCATGTGCCCATCCAAGCCCCTCTTAAAAGCCACCAATGAATTTGCCTCCACCACACTATCAGGCAACACATTCCAAGCACCCACCACTTTCTCAGTTTAAAAAAAAGTACCCCTCATATCTCTTCTGAACCTACCCAGTCACCTTAAATGTTTACCCTCTGGTATTGGATCGCTCAATAATGGGAAGAAGATATTGCTTGTCCACCCTATCTATGCCCCTCATTATTTTTTACACTTCCAATAGATCGCCCCTCAGCCTCCGCGGCTCCAGAGAAAAGAGCCCAGGTTTGTCCAGCCTCTCCTGATAGCACATGCCCTCTAATCCAGGCAGCATCCTAGTAAACCTCCTTTGCACCCTCTCTAAAGCCTCGACATCCTTCCTATAGTGAGGTGACCAGAATTACACACAATACTCTAAATGTGGCCTAACCAGAGCTCTGTAGAGATGCATCATAACTTAACCTCACCAGGGCTCTGTTATTAAGCTCCTTTTAAACATAATTGGGTGCTGTTCCCACGCTCCTTACGAACCCATCAGGGTTCTATTTCCCAGTACTCTCTTTAAACTCACCTGGTTCACCAAAAAGATTATTATGCTGTTACATCTTAAGATTATTATGCTGTTACATCTTAAAAAGGTGAATTTAAAATGGCTTGAGTTATTAACAGGAAAACATCCAACAGTCCGGGAAATCTGGCAGTCTAGCTTCACCAAAGTCCCGAGTTTGCTGGATTATTGGAGTTTTACTGTAGTTTATTTTCTCAAAGTCAGAGAAGAAATAAATTGTGACTACAATCTTATAATCACCCTTGCATCTAGATCACACTACCAGATTCATGGGTTGTCACTGTAACACATTTGTTCAAAACTATGCACCACACTCAGCCTAATAGCAATATAGTGAGAAAACTTCCCTAATCCAGTATACAGAATGCACTTAATCCTTAGAAAAATACAGAGATAGGTAGTATGGATCTGTAAGAATAATGCCATGTCTGAAAAATTTTACCTAGTTCTTTGAGGAAAAATATGGCATTAAGGAAAAGGCACGAGTTTTGTGTATATAGATTTTAATGGAGAGACAGAGGACACTATAAGAATATGAAGACATGCTGGAAATACAAGTCAAGTGAAATTTGAGTAAGTGTCAGTATTTGGGGAAATAAAAAGTGTATAGATCCAACAACTAGTAAATTAAATGACTAGTGCACATCAAGCTCAGAAGTAACAAAGACTGCTCAAAACATGTTTTCCATCAAATTGTTTTTTCCAATCTATTCAGGAAGTCATAATTTGAGACCCATGGAAATAAGGTGTAGCTTCTTGGCACAGATGATATAGTTCTCAAACTATCCACCCTTTTATTATTCAGACTACCACTTCTCTCAATCAGTGAGGATTTAAATCCATCTTTATTGAAACATATTAGACTTTTCTTCACAGTGAACTTTTACATGTGTGAGGAAAGGTCTTCTTGAGTACTTCCTTTGAGATCAAAAATGACTAAGCAAAACAGCAGATTAGGTGGAGGAATTTTTGTGTTGCCCTAGTAACAGCAAAAGTCCCCCAGAAAAAAGTTGCAGTTTGTGCACTGACCACTATGTAGGTTCCTCCTCAAGGAAGATCTTGACTATTGAGCATTATTGATAATTTTAGTGAGATAATGGAGATAAAGTGAAACGAAAAAAGAATAAGACTGTTGCCATGAAGTGTGATAGAAAATAACAGAATAAAATTCTGCAGGAAATACAACAGAAATTATGCATTTGATACAATATGCATTTTTCATGTGACACCAAAATTGGTGGTGTAGGTCTTCCCCAGCTTAAGAACACGCAACTTATGTACAGCTCGTACATACGAAAGAGTATTTGGGAAACTGGAGGTATGATTTGCTGGCTGCTGCAAGGATACAGGCACCTTCTGCCATGTGGGAACTCTGTTCATGGCTGCATTTCCGACTTGTGAGCTGTTTGGATTGCGAACAATTCACAGGAACAGAACCCTGTCGTAACCTGGGGAGGACCTGCTTAGTGGACAGTGAAGAAGATTGCCTAAGGATACACCAGGATATTGATCAATAGGAAAAGTGCGCAAAGGAATGGCAGATGGAATTTAATTCAGGCAAGTGGTTACTGATGTATTTTGGGAAGTTAAACCAGGGCCAGGCAGTGAATGGGACAGCCCTAGGGAGTGTGGTTGAAAAGAGAGACCTTGGGGTACAAGTACACAGCTCACTAAAAGGAGCAACACAGCAAGACAGGATGATGAGGAAGCCATATGGTAGGCTTGCCTTCATCAGCTGAGGAATTAAATACAAGAATTGGGACATCAAGTTACAGTTGTACAAAATGTTGGTTTCACTGCACTTGGAGGATAGTGAGCAATTCTGGTTGCCACACTGGAGGAAAGATGCAATTAAGCTAGAGATGGTGCAGATGTTTACATGGATGTTGCTTGGATTGGTGGTCTTAAGTTCCAAGGAGAGATTGGATAGGCTGGGTCTGTTTTCCTTGGTGCCAATGAGACTGAGAGAATGACATGATAGAGGTATATTAAATTATGAGAGGCAATGATAGGGTTGATAGCCAGAGTCTGTTTCCGACGGTAGGGTTGTCTAAAACTATAAGGTACATGTTTAAGGTGAGGGGTAGGAGGTTTAAAGGGAATCTGAGGAGTACATTTTTCACACAAAGAATAATTGGTATCTGGAATAAGCCACTGGAGGCAGGAACAGTTACAACATGAAGAGGCATCTGGACAGGTACTTAATGAGCAAGGCAGATGGATATGGAATTAATGTAGGTAAGTGGGATTAGTGCAGATAGGCATGATGGTCAGCATAGATGTGGTGGACTTAAGAGCCTGTTTCTATGCTGTACAATTCTATGACTCTATGTATCAGCAGGTAAAGTGCTGAGGTAAATTAGAAAATATACAGGCCGTCACCTGGTAACAAACAGCTTCCATTTTTGTAGATATCCATAGGTCGATTTAGTCCACAAGTCGGAAAGTATACAAAATTCATTTGATGTGGCAATCATACCTCCACCGTATTGTGATGAATGGCATCAAAAGCACATAAAACTCATAAGAACAGTTACTAAAAGTGGAGAGAAAGGACACTAGTTCTGCCATTGGTAAGAATGAATGTATGTACGTATTGTATAACAAACTTCTGAATTTAATAATATTATGGGAGCTTTTTCATATGTCAGGGTTCACAAGTTGGGCGTTTGTAGCCCAGGGACAGCCTGTACTGCTTTATAACATGTTATATACAGCAAATTTAACTAACCTAACAGGTAAATATTTTACTCTGAATCAATTAAAAAATAGGTCCACTGAGGAGCAAAACTGAATAACTAAAAAGTCGTGTTCAATTGAAGTCCTGGAAAAGATTGAAAGAGAACTTTGAAACAGTGGAGAAGCAGGATATAAATTTGTTTTGTGACATGAAAAATATGGTATTTAGCTTCCCACTGGTGTCTTGTTGGAGGAAAGCAGGATGTGCAGCTGGGAAGAGGAGAATGTATTCCTTTAAGCTGATTTTGTTCAACTGTGGGGCTAAGGAAGTTGCTGCTGAGTGTCAAGATGGAGCCATACATGAACACCACTTTCACATTAGCAAGCATATTACTAATCCTGAGCTTTGTTGTTTAAGAAGCATGTATGGTAATAACCTAAGTCATCAGGGACAGGAGACTTGTCTGGAAATATTGCCTGGAAGGTTGCCTTGCCAATCACATATGAGCCCTCTACACGATGAGCAAACCAATCACGGGATGGAACCAACCTCAGGGTGGACCATGGTTGACATGGACATGCACGTGCACATACACACACAAAAAAGGAAATCAATAAAGCCCTTAAATATCAAGAATGTGGACTACACTCAGTGTGACAGCACACTCAGAATAAGGTCACCATGGAGCATCACAAGGGAATCATTATGTTCTGATCAGGGGAAAATGACTGGAAGAAAAGAGAAACAGAAAGGAAGGCAGCAAAGAGCTGGAAATTTGTTGTAGATATAGATGAAGGTTTAGGTGTGTCAAATAAATCAATGTGAATTGATATGTTGAATTAATTTATATCCAAATCAAAACTCCAGTTTATGTTTACTCATAAAATTGACAGTTTTTATTTTTATCCTCAGCTGGTAATAATTCAGTAAAATATCATTTTTGTTATATAATTTAAGGGCTAATATGCTTACTACAGCTGATTACAACTCTTTTGCCAGCTTTTATATAGTGGTTTATAAGCATAAGTTCAACCTTAGCCAACTTTATTAAAAACATACATTAGGTTTAAAGTTATAACTTATTTTGTATAACAATCTGCATAAAATATTAATTTGCCAACTCATCTGAACTTCAAAGTTCCACGATTATAATATTCTCAATACACATTGCAGAAATGTAAAATCGTCGTATAACATACTTACACAGCCACCAGCCAGGATTTCTGCAAGTACAGGAATCGAGCCATCTCTTTGAGTGAACTTGTCTCTCACAAAATCATTTACCTGTTTAAGGGGAAAATGGGCAATAAGAAATGTTATTAATAGGACAATGCACTCACATAAGATAGCATACTTTTAATTGAAGAACAAATTCCTCTTCCATCTTCACCTTTACCAAGTCTCCCAGCACCACATCCTTCAAGCAGGCTGTGGCACTTATCGAAAGAAGAGAGTGCTCAACACTAGAATTTCCCTCACATTACCTTCTTCCAAGAAACAATGAGCCATGCTGCAACTGAGAGGAAAAAAATTGCCATTCATTGGTTGTGTTTCTATTAACACAACAGAAACGCCCATTACTTTGTGTGATTTAAATTGCAACCTGGAGTAATGATTTTGTTTTACTTCTTTTCAAGATGTTTACTTCACAAATTAAAATATTCTCCATCAAAAAACAAAGTAACATTAATAAAGCAGGATACAACAAGATGAAGTATTTGTCATGTATACGTTCAGATATAAACATAGTTTATTCATGCAGTGGGAGACATGTATACTGCCCTTTTAATAAATGTATTATGATCGACTGATAGTGCCCATTTGAGCCATCCTAAAATTACATGGGTTGCTGGACAGTTTTCATTCACAGACAGAAAATATGTTATAAAATCCAAGAAATGGAACCAAACGCTAAGGAGATTGATCCCTGACAGATGATATCAATTGAAATGCTGAACTAGATGAAGAAACAAACAAGATTCATATGTTTTAATTAATTATACTTCCTTCATTAAATCCTAAAAATAACTCTACACATACAGTGAATTCCAGAGTACTCGGTCTAAAAGTACTCATAAGGCATGAAGGAAGCAAAGACCAAGAACCAGCACTTAACTGTCAGGTGGTAAAAATTCCCTTACAATAATAAGGTGCTGAAAGATAGATTAAATAACTATACAGATTCATAACCAATCAAATTAATTTACCTAGAAATGTAATGTATAATCTGAAAAAGTAAAATTTACTCAATAATTTACCATTGTAGACAGATCATATTCATTTAAAATATATGGAATTGAGAATACAATCATATAAACTGTAAGTTGACTGAGAAGTAGTTGATTAACTAACTCAGAGCCAAAAACAAGATGCTGGAGGAACTCAGCAGGTCAGGCAATATCTCTGGAGGGAAATGGACAGTCAAGGTTTTGGGTCGAGACCCTTCACCTGGAATTTGAACTCAGACATGATTCAAAATGGTGTATAAATGCAGAGATTTCATAAATGGAACACATTGAAAGGAGGGCAAAGAATGAGCTAAGAATAAAAAATCATTGCAGGGGGGTAGGAGCTTTTGTTTTCTGCCTCTAAAACACCCAATTTATGCAAGCTTGACACATTAAGTACTTAAAGTTTTGCCTCATGTTTCATATAACATAGTGCAAATTAATGTATCAAAACAAAACTTAACTGACTGAAAAGTAGTTACAAAAGTAGACATGTGGCAGAGCACACAGTGTGACTGAAGTAGAGTCTGGACAAAGAAAATGTGCCAAGCAAATAGATCTATTGTCAATATCTGTACCTCAGATCTCTCAGTCATGAGTCAGGGATTCCCACTGGTGTCAATAATAGTCTAGCATCAGGTTGGAAATAATAAGTACATGTACAAATTGGTACATCTCAACAGTGGATTAAAAAGCAACATCAAAGGGATTAATAATTGGCCAAACTTAGCACTTGCAATAACCTTTCAGGAAACATGCAACTAGCAAACTAGGATGCCCATAGCAACTGACATTAAAGGCATGAAATCATGGAATTGCATAGTTCAGAAGCCATATTGCCCACAGGGTCCGAAAAATAACTCAAGCAAGAAAGGATTTCTCTGTGTTTTGCATGTGGCCATTAAAATAAATTGGGTTGTGCTAGAGATGAAAATACAGTCTACACAATTCCCTGAGCTTATAGACCAATTTTTTTTTTAAAAAACCATTTAAGTATTTACATTGACACAATAGAACATGTTTCTTTCTAGATTGAAGGAGCTTGCAGAATAAATGTATCATAATTTAAAGTTTTAACCAATTCCAGAACTATAATTAAAATGAATGCAAGATGAAGTTTAATAGACAGCCTAAAACATCACGCTGTGGGAGAATTGCTGATTAAAAGCCAGCTGCTAGCATCTGCTGCCTACCCATTCAACAAAACGTAGCAAACCCTAAGATACAACTGCTTGAAAAAATATTTGAGTTTATCAAATACCAATTAAGGTTCACGATGACAGAGGATGGGAAGGATATTGACACATTTCAAATTAGTTATTCGAGGTAGGTTATTAAACAGAATCCTTCAGCAAATCAATATGAAAAATTCCATAGTTGTAAAGTGCATTCTGACAAGATGTGGCTCTCAATTCAAATTAAGAAAATGGTAATAATATCCAAGAATATTTGAAATTTTATATCATAATGAATCCAGTTTTCTGGAAAGAACAAATAACTTAAAGTCAGTATTCCACAGAGTGCATTGGAATTGCTACCCAGAGAATAATATTTGCTTGGCCAATAACTATTCTGTATCAATAGAAAGGAAGTGATTTCCACCTAGCAACTGAGGCAATCTGCTAAAGAAGTACAATTGGTTCTGACATAAGGCAAGCTGAAGAAGAATTAGGAATCAGATTCATAATTTTGCACTTGAAGAATTGAGATATCGTGGAATTGAAGACAATTTATTGACTTGTCTAAGGAATTAGGAGGCAGGGTGCAGAGATGATGGACAAAAGCTCAGATTGCTGGAATGCACCTTCTTGGGTCCTGCAAGAACCATGCTAGAGTTATAGTATTTACAGAATAAATGACTTAGCCAATGAGATGAAGTGCCAGTTATGCAGGTTTGCTGATTATTCACTAAACAGTGCTAACAGTGTGGATGGCAGAACTAAAAATATTAAAAGATATTTAAAAGCTCAACCACCCAACATCCCAATGCACCCGTTCCCTGCCTCAGTACCTGATTATTACTTGGAACATGTGTAACTTTTTCCAGTTCTGATGAAACATTATTGACCTAAAAAGTAAACAGATGCTACCCAAACTGCTGAGCATTTTCTGGTATTCTAGCACCAAAAGTATCCTATTTTTCAACTATTTTTAAGCTTGTTCAAAAATTGGCAATAATGTGCAAACAATTAAGACCAGTCAAAGAAATTCAAAAATAACTAGAGTCCCATTTTTTAAAAAAATGTGGTTCAGTGTATCAACAGTTGGGCATCTGCTGTCCCTATATTAAGCTATAGGTTGGGTACGGTTTCAAGAATCTGAGGTGGGAGGTCAGGTTGTTGAAGGGAAGGAGGCAAGAGGAGAGGGTGAAGTTGGAACTTGTGGAAGAAGAGCAAAACACAGAAGTCACACAAACGAAAACTTAGAGGCATCCTGTCAGGAACTGATAGCTCTAATAAGATTTTTGAGGAAGGATCTGTTTATTTTAAAACATGCCCTGTAATCTAATTCAAATATTACAATATTGTGACACATGTTCATAAAATCCTAGTTGAGTTATCAAAATTTCTGCAATAGCAAAGATGACTAATTAGTGATTTATAAACATATGAAATAAATGCTCAAATACTACAGTAATTAATTGTCCTATAAGTTAAGAAATTTATAAAAATTAAGTATCAGATCATCTGTTTACAGCAACAGTGTGAATAAAATGGGTATGGACAATGGAAAAAAGAAAGTGTTCAGTTTACCATACACAGCCTTAGTAATAATTAGCACTCTTTGGCTACCTCACTAGGAACATTTTGTAAGCAACTTTCAGAAGAAGAATAAACAACGACAATATAATTAGTTTTGCTTTTGAGAAGTCAAATGCAAAAGCACTATTTATTCCTAAGTACAAGCTATACCTACATACCAATGGAGAAAAACACAATTACCTTCAAGAGGTGAATAAATTTGTAGAATTTCTAGTTATTGTATTATGATGCAAACAGCAAATAAAAAGAACTAAATGAAAACAAAGAATTAAATACAAAATAAACACTTACAGTAAGTTTAATGGCTTTCTCCGGAGCAACACCCAACAACTGTGGTAAAAGACCTAAGGGTAAGAGAAGTACATCTTTGGTAATAATGTAAAGTGAAGACAAATTTGGCATTTGAATATCATCCACATGAAGATGTTATAAAAGGATTATTAACTGAAAAAATATTAATTTTATTATTTGATAACAGAATTTAACCAACTCACATTGCAGTATTTGCAAAAGTCTTAAGCAAGTTTAATAATGGAGCCGCCTCAAACTCTATTCTTGTAATTCCACAAGCTATACAAGTCAAAATTCTTTTATTTTCCTTACTGAAAGGTTTTACACAAATCTGATGATTCTTTCTTTCTTTTTCAATCTTTTTATTAAATTTCAAATGAATATACATAACAATAGTGATTATACACATGGTGCGAAGAGATCGGGATAACAATAATAACAGTTGACATATACACTCACAGGGAGTAAAATATATAATCTGAACCTCCCAATCTCTTACTAAGTGAACATGATAAAAAGAATTTGAAAAAAAAATTAATTATATGAAAAGAGAAGCCCAAAATTTTAAAAAAATAAACAAAAGCAGACCAAAAACTTCAACAAAAAAAGCTGGACTCTTACTTCTTTGGTTAAAAAAAAACATTATTATGTTGTTAGCTCCGCTCCTCTATATTCAAAGGTTATTGAAAGGGATTCGAGAAAGGGATTCGAAAAAGGTCTGCTTACATCATATGGAAATACTGAATAAATGGACTCCAAACTTCCTGAAATTTAAGCGAAGGATCAACAGTACCACTCCTAATTTTTTCTAAGTTTAAACATGTTATAGTTTGAGAAAACCATTGAAATGTGCTAGGAGGTATAGGATCCTTCCATTTAAATAGAATGGATCTCTTGGCCATCAATGTAACAAATGCAATCATACGACAAGCTGAAGCGGATAAATGGCAGGAATCCATCCTTGGTATCCCAAAAATTGTAGTAATAGGATGAGGTAAACCAATATTCAATACAATTGAAATAATATTAAAAATGTCTTTCCAATATTCTTCCAAAAGAGGGCAGGACCAAAACATGTGTCAGGGAAGCCACCTCTGAATTACATCTGTCACATATAGGATTTATATGGTGATAAAAACGGACTAACTTATCCTTAGACATATGGGTCCTGTGAACCACCTTAAACTGTATCAGAGAGTCTAGCACACATTGAAGATGTATTAACTAATTGGAGAATTTTCTTCCATGTCTCTATAGGTAAAGGTATCTGGAGTTCTCTTTCCCATTCATTCTTAATTTTATCAGGTGTCTCTAGACGTATTTTCATAATCAGATCATAAATTATTGCTATCAAGCCCTTCTGATAAGGATTAAAACCTAAATTTTTTTCTGTAATTTCAATTTTATGTGGTATCGGAAAAGTAGGTAAAATAACTTAAAAAAATTTCTGATCTGTAAATATCTAAAAAAAAAGTGATCTAGGCAAATTGTATTTATTAGACAACTGTTCAAAAGACAAAAGATAATTATATGAATAGATCACAAAAGCATGTTATTCCCTTCATTTTCCATAAAGAAAAAGCTAAATCAATTCTGGATGGTTGAAAGAAAAAATTGGATTGGATAGGACTTGATAAAATTAATTTATTCAATCCAAAAAATTTACAAAATTGAAACCATATTCATATTGTATGTTTAGTTATTGGGTTAATCATTTGTTTACTTAATTTAGTAAGTACAAAAGGGAGTGATGATTCTACTATTGAAAACTGAGATCCAAGAACAAATTTGAATTAATCTGTGCTATGGATAAATGATTGTCAAGTCTCTTATTATCCTTGATGGTCTACCACCAATCTATTTTGTTTTTAAACATCAATCCACAATTAAGTTGCCTTTAGATATTGCATTGGGTGCACAATATCGTCCTTCAATCTAACAGATCATCATTTAATTGGTTTGGGAAAAAGCAAGGAGAAGAGAGAAGGACAAGGGACAGTTCTGAAACTATACAGTATATTGCTTTATCACTCTGCTGCCAGTTTCTTCTAGATTCCTATCTTGTTAAAGCCGTGTTAAAGCACCATACCAATTGGGAGAATTCTATGTTTAATTCTGTATCTTAGCTAAATAAGCTATTCACTGCTGCTATGCCAGTGCAAGTACAACAATTTAGGGTGGCACAGTGACACAGCGACACAACTACCAGAGCTGCTGTCTCACAGTTCCAGCGAACTGGGTTCAATCCTGACCTCTGGTGCTGTCTGTGGAAAGCTTGCATGTTTTTTCCCCTATGGCCACAAGGGTTTCCACTCACTTCCTCCCATATCTTTGGGAGGTTAATTGGTTTGGTAAGTTAATTCGCCACTGTAAGTTTCCCTGAGTGTGTAGACAAGTGGTAGAATCTGAGGAGAGATGATGGGAATGTAAGGAAAGTAAAATGGGTTAGGGTAGAGTTAGTGTAAAAATGGGTGCTTGATAGTCAGCAGATTTAGTGGGACAAAGGGCCACTTGTTCTCATATTCTCTTATTCTCAATCATTTTGCATGCTGAAGAAGAAATTAGGGATCCAAGTTAGAGGAGATTACAGCAAAAAAAACATAATCAGAACACACACTGCAGTCATGTTGAATTGCGGACATCAATCTTGGGATTTGTATGTTCAACATCCATGGAAGGAAATCCAAAAGTTGCTGTAGGTTTCATACAGTAATGACTTTGGACACTAGTAATTTAACTGTCATGATAACTGCAAACTCTGGATCAATATGTGAAGGGGCCAACGGAGCATGCACGGTACTGTAGCGGTTAGTGTAATGCTATTACAGTGCCAGCAACCCGGATTCAATTCCGGTCACTGTCTGCAAGGAGTTTGTACGTTCTCCCCGTGACTGTGTGGGTTTCCTCTAAGTGCTCTGGTTTCCTCCCACATTCCAAAGATGTACGGGTTAGGAGTTGTGGGCATGTTATGTTGACGCTGGAAGTGTGGCGACACTTGCAGGGTGCCCCCAGAACATTCTATGCAAAGTTGCATTTCACTGTGTGTTTCAATGTACATGTGACTAATAAAGAAATCATATCTTATCAGGTGCTCTTAAATCCAGTACTTTTAATGAGATACATATATATATGCTCAGTTGGCCCCTTCACATATAAATATATATTTAAGAATCCAATGGGAAAGAGTGATCAAAACATAACATCATGTTGAATTTAAAAGTGATGTTAAATCAAGTCTGAAAAGACAATTTCAAATTTAAACCCTACTAGTTTTGGAGATACAAGATGCAAGTTGGCTAGAATAGATTGGGACTTTAGATTGGGCCAGAGCATAATGGGCCAACCCATCACCTGGTCTCATGATCTACAGTTCTTAACCACCAACACTTACTACTTCCAGATGCAAAATGGCAAATCCAAAGGTAATGCAAGTTTGATCAATATGTGGTATCAAACTTGCAACTGAACAAACCCCAACCAATGGACATCAAATATGGTCGAGAGGGCTCCAAGTAGCAAGTTGGCTAAGTGCAAATCCTTATTCTCCAGCCCCAACACGTACTGATTGTCAAAGACTTATTAACAATTTTTAAATATTTTGAAAGAAAAATTTAAAATACATAGAAATTTCAATAATTTCAAGAACTAACTTACTTTAAACACAAAAATAAATAAAGTATTTAAACTGACAAATAATTGAAAACATTTAGAGTACAGTAATCAACTCTTCTTTTATAAACAGTGTCAGCAATTGTTTTTAAGCTGAGAGCCAGATCCAAAATATATATGGAACCTCATTCCAACAAGTCACTGCTCTGTCATCAAGCTCAATGGCAAATCCAAAGGTAATGCAAGTTTGATCAATTTGTGGTATCAAACTTGCATTACCTTTCTGGAGGTTGAATAGAATGGCCAATATTTCCTAAAGTTTAGATAAATGAGGAGGTCATGGAAACACATGAATTTCTTAATAGGCTTGGAGTTCTGAACTATATCCAATAGTTGAAGAGGCTAGGACTAGCAGTTGGCCACATAGGACTGTGATTTGAGTTGTTAATTTTTGGAATTCTCTACTTCAAAGCTCAGATGATGAGTACAGTCAATAAAATTGACAAATTCTTCAGAATTCTGGAGATAGGACAGGAGAGTGTTGTAGAATTTTAACCACCATCTTATTACACACTGGAGTGCATTGAGGGGCAGTACAGCCTACTCTATTCGTATTAATTTCTTATGTTTCTTTTCCTGACTGCTATCCAATTAAGTCTCCTGGGTATTCAAGACCGAAGATTGGGTTTGCCTATGGCAGTTGCTGGCTCAAAAAGTTGAGACGTTCACGTAGACCTGCCACCTGAGAACTGTTCTATTCAGAACCTTTACAAACAATTTCATTGGTTACACCTGTTGAACCAAAGTGCAGAAATCACTGTGAAAACTATCTATCCCTAGTATTGACTGAAAAAGCTATTTTGTCAATTTAAATAGAAAATTCATGAACAAGAGAACAAGCATTAGAACAGTGCTTCGGAGATTGGCAAAATGACTACCCTAAAGTGCTTCAAGTCAATTGATTACTTTATTTCTGAACAAGTTATACACAAAGAGCAAGTGATAAATGACATTAATTTGTTTTTTGGTGGTGTTTGAATGAAACCTGGTCAGACACAGAATACACTGCAATTAAACCAACTCTCCTTGGAAATAACACAGAAGACTCCTTTAAATTCATAATTTTTAAAACAATAAGCTTTTGCTGCCAAGGATTTGATTTTGTGCGGGATTCTCCAATTTTTCCACACCACCACATCTCTATTGGCAAACTGCTTATTTATTTAGCAGTAGCAGTGCAACAATTTTATTTTGAAATGAATGCTAATCACTAAGCTCAATTAGATGCTGCTGAACAGGCCTTGCTCTGCCCATTATAGTGGAAATAAAAATCATCTCCTATACCCACATCCTTTGTTCTTCATGGAGACACAATTATACAAATTAGTCACATTAAAGAAAATGCTGCTAATTCAGCCAATTTAGAGATGGTGGGAAGATCCAAAAAAAAATGTATGAAAACAATAAGCTTTTAAAAATAAGAACATAGAGGAATACTGCACAGGAACAGGCCCATTGGCCCACACTGTCTGTGCTCACCATGATGCCAATTTAAACTAACCCCATCTGTCTACACATGGTCTATACCCCTCTATCCATTGCCTGTTCATGTGTCCATCTAAATGCCTCTTAAACATTTCCATTCTATCTGCTTCTACCACCTCCCTAGGAGCACATTCCAGGCACCTACCACTCTCTGTCTAAAAAAAAAATTGCCTTGCAAACCTCCTTTACACTTTCCCCCTCTCACCTTAAATCTATGCCTCTGGTATTTGAGGTAGCCAAATTTCTGATATTATGTATCAGCTGCCTCAGTAAATATAACTTTGAAAATAATTGTATGTTCAACAGTTTCCTAGGTATTCTCCATTGTCCCAGGGTCATGAAAACAACTAAGTCATCACTTTAAAATAAAGATAACACAAAAAAATTTACAACTGCCAACTCTGGCATAACATCCCCTGGTGACTAACATGATGGTTTTCTACCTTCACGGAGCACTAGCTTTGTTTTGGCATTTGTATTTTTATTATATACATTTATTATAAGACTAAGAAAAGGGACAAGGAAGACCCAAGTAAATTCACGTTGACTAAATTAACATTTTCTTGAGACAGTTGGTCTTAATTTGGTCAGGAACATACGTAAAATACTGAAATTCAAGCAAATTCAACTTTACAGTAAACTTAATGAATTGCTGCAATTTTTCTCTGTGTGCATCGTCTGCTTATTTACATAGGTTAGCGTAGTCATACTGCAGAGAAATGGGCAATTTGACCCACCACAATCTGTACCAACCTTTTTGCCCATCTACACTAACCCCATTTGCCACATTAGGACTGTATTCTTCTATGCCCTGACTACTTACATGTCTGTCTAAATGCCTCTGAAATATAGTAATTGCATCTGATTCTACCACCTCCACTGGGAACATGTTCTAGATATCCACTCTCAGTGTGTAAAAAAAATTATCCCTCAGATCCCCTTTAAAACTCCTTCCTCTCATCTTAAACCTATGATCTCTTGATTTTGATACCCCTCCCATGGGAAAATAATTTTGATTTTCTTCCCTATCTATGCCCCTCATTTATCCTTCTATCAAGGTCATCCCTCAGCCTTCTTCACTCCATGGAAAACAAGCCCAGCCTATCCCATCTCTCCCCACTAGTAAAGTCTTCCAATCCAGGCAACATCCTAACCAGTGTTTTGGTCTTTACATATTTAATGTCCACCAGTGAACCTGATCTGCTTGTGAAAACAAAATGGTCGAGTGATTTTGCTGGTACTTAGCCAATGCAGTCGAGCATACTTGTGGCTGCCAGTCAAAAGGTTCTCAGTAATAGCTGAACATGCTCAGAGAACTATCAATGCTACACTTAATAAAATAATCCATCAGAGGGTGGCAGTCTTTCCTTCATTTCAGCTAGCATTTTTTTTTAAGATTTCCAAGAGAAAAAAAGCATGCAACTAAGGATGTTCTTCCTAATTTATCATTCTGCTGATTTATTTTTCTCCAGATAAAACAGCTGTGATCTTGGTAAGATACTTGCTGGTCAACTAAAATGAGGGGACACTTTGATTACAATAGCATGGTTACCTTAGTGATGATAAATGGAGGCCTTTTTTTTAGAAAAAGTTATCCTCATCAGCATAATTTAGTTATTTTCAAAGCCTGATTCACCAAAAACATTAGTTATCTGCATCATTGGGAAGTATCTTTAAGAAGGACTGACATGGGACAGAACAAGATCATGCACATTTGACTGAAGTTTCATAAACCTTGTCCAGCAAAGGTAATTTGAACCATAATGACTGAAAAGACCACTTTAAAAGAAGTGGCAATAATAAACAAGAATACAACTCAAATGACACAGAATGCCAATTTAATTGTTACTTCAAAAAACGTATTTTACTTCGGAAGATACTGAACAATAGTTATAGAATCACAGAGCCCACGCTAATCAACAAGTATGCTTTTAGGCTTTTAGATAACAAGTAGCCAATAAGTAGGCTTTTAGGTAGGCACATAAACCTGCAGTGATTGGAGGGATATTGATCATGTGCAGGCAGAAGGGATTAAGTTAATTTGGCAACATCGTGGGCAGAAGGACAGTTTTGTACAGTTCTATGCATCTATTTACACTAATCCCATTTTTATTCTCCCCACATTTTCCCCACTCACCCGCCCCACTGGCTGATTCTCCACCTGTACTATTACACTAGGAATAATTTACAGTGGCCAATTAACCTCCCAACCAGCACGTTTTTGGGTTGTGGAAGAAAATAGCAGCACCTGGAGGAATCCCAGTCAGTCAGAGGGAAAATGGGCAAACTCCACAGAGACAGCACTGGAGGTCAGGATCAAATGCAGGTCCCCAGAGCAGCCCTATCTGTTGCACTACTGTGCTGCCCACCTGCAGAACACCTAATAGTCCCATATTAGCAATCTCATACAAGACAGAATAAGTACCAACTTTGTTGCATGAAGGTTCAGGCACTGAGTCCAAAAAGCATCGAGCACCAGAGTAGAAGCAGGAGTAGGAGTACGAATACGAATTTACCTTCCCATTCTGACAAACAAATAGTAAAACACCATACTCCCTTAATAAGTCAGGTGGTTTGTATAATTCTACTACATACTTACCTCTATAAAGGCCAAAAAAGCCCTCGTAACGCACAACTTTCTGGAAACAGTCAAAACTATTTTTGTACATCAACTCTCCAATGAAAGATCCTGTAGAGCGCTGGTTCTGCATTCGTGTCTTCACTAAATCAATAGGATAAACTGCAGTTGCTCCCACCGCTGCAAAAAGGATAACGGTCAAAGTTTAATTAAGAATAGTACTAATTGGCAATATTTAAATATTGTCCCTACTTGCAATGCCTATGTTTACAGCAAGCAACTGTCTACAATAGTTTTCCATCACAATAGAAACCACTTACAAAGTCGTGATCTGGGTATCACTAGCAAGGCCAGCATTTATCACCCATCACCAACTTCCCTTGAATTGAGTAGCTTGATAGGCTATTTCAGAGGGCACTTCAGTGTCAACCAGATTGGTGGCACTGGAGGATTCCAGACAAGGGCAGCAGGTGCCCTTCCGCAAAGGCCATTAGTGAATCAGATGGGCATTTACAACAATCCAGTAGTTTTGTTTTAATTCAAATATTACTAACTGAATTTACCTGGATTACTGATCTGATAATCACCACACCATTGCAAGATATTAAGTGCACCAGCTATTTTGAGCAACTCAATAAATTTACTGCACCTTTTTAAAGGGAGATTTCCTTAGTTATTTACTCTTTCAATCTATACATTTCTTTGTCATTTGAAATTTATTTGTACAAATCACAATAAAAGAAATTGAAACTGCTGCAAGGCAAACTTCAATGTTAGTTCTTCCCGTACACATGAGCTGGCTAATTTCAAAGCTCCTGAACTATAGCAACCATCTTTGAAACAAAGAAGTTTTAGGTACTATGTAATATGACAAGCAAAGCACATAAATTAAAATCAACTTAATTGTCAGCACTATCTTGTGTAGTTTACCGAATCAATCGCATGCTGCTACCTTTAATCCAATTGGATTTACTTAGTTGCTTTTAACCATACACTCTAAATCCCATGCAGTGTGTCTTGGGCATGATAATTTTGTCCACCAGTAGCAATGGGTCTGCTTTAAACTGTGCAGTGTACAGATATGCAAATATAGAAGTGGAAGAAAAATAATAACAGCCATTGCTGCATACTCCACAGGAATTAATGAAACTGTACCACTAAATCTTGGCAAGGATCACCAGCAGTGGAGCTGGGATCAAAATAAGGTCTCGAAACAGGTACAACACTTTTTAGTTCAGTTACTGGGGTCAAATTTACCTCTGAATGTTGGTGCCACACCTGGGAGACAACAAAGAAGCAAACACTAGCTAATTTTACTGTAGCCTCCTCTGACCACCCTGTGATTGCTACCATTTCTTGGCTGTAGCAGTGGCCCCTTGCAGGTCTCCTGCCAAAGTTAAAATGCTACCCCAACATCAGTTAAGTCATCAGACCAACACCTTCATATGCAAATTGCATCCTGCAGGAATAATGATCAGCTTCAAATCCGGTCAATGTAAAATTGTAATCTCACAGTAACTGGGTGGCAGATGGATGGATGATTTTAAGATCCCACCAGCTAAGCTGCCTGGAGAATTAATGTGATTGTGCAAAGCACAAACCATTGTCATGAATTTCAAATATTCTGGAAGTGGAAAATTATACATGCATTATACATGATCAGAAATGAGTGGGAAAGTTGGGTCCTAGTTCCCAAATTATACTTAAAGTTTTCAAATTTCATCTTTAGTAGCAATATAATAAACCTCTATGAAGATCTCTCCTGAATCCAATTAGATTAAACAGTACCTTTAATGAAACTGGTTTATTAAAATTTCCAGAAGTTTTTCTCAACATAATGTGGTCAAGGCACATGCAAAGTTGGAAGTGAAACATAAACAAAGAGGAATATCTGCATTCTTTAAAAAAAAACTTCCCTTGCATATCATAATGCAGAAAATTGTCAAAATAGCACACAAATCTAGATTTTATCTTAATCCCTGGATTTTCTTTTAAATTCATCTTGAAACACTTGAGATAATTTTCGCATTAAATATAATTAATATGTTTCATAACTCGATCCGGAAGTCTGCTGCAATTATTGAGCTTTTGCCCCAAAGACAGTCTGGAGCCAGAAGTGGCACTGCAGTACGATGTCAGTCCTCTGATCTCAAATACCTATAAAAGGAACTTCACAGAGCCTTCCAGATCTGCCCCTTTATTTCAATGGCTTGCACCTTAGCTGATTTGGACTGGACAGGATTGATAAGATCCTATTACATTAGTCAAGGTCTGTGAAGAGCACTGAGACACATCACTCACCTCCAGCAATTGAGCCCAATGTGAACCTGTAAACAGACTCAGCAGCCTGGAGCCATATAGGCCTGCTGGTATCACTGAAAGATTGCTGGGGGAACAGAAAAGACAAAAGAGGGGAATGTGGGAAAGTTAGCCGTTGTAAATGCTTTTAAGAAATGTATCAGTGTAAACCTTGTTGGGAATTACAAGAGTTACTACAATATAAAAGCAGGTAACTTCAAATTTGGATTAATTTAAATTTATATAATAACTGTAATTCTTTAGAAGTAGAATGCATTGCTAAAAACAGCAATTATCATTTTAACTAGTTTATTTAACTTTCATAGCCAAGTATTTTTTTATATACAAATGAAAAACACAAACCAACATATAGTACTTTTGCTTTGTTGAAATCACTTGCACAGCTGTACTGAGGATATCATCTATTATTTTGGAAACTATTTTCTTTGTGGATTATAAATACACCCAATGAAGTCATCCTGATATGTCCAGTTGTTAATTCAACCAATATGAAAAATATACCAGTTCATATCTACAGCATTTAGGTGACTATGCTGAATCTTATTCTTTTCTTATAGTTCTTCAATACAATTTTGGACAGGCTTATGAAGCAATCATTACTTTGATCAGTACAACTGAATACAACTGTTAAGGGTGGAGGGGTTGAGGGGCTGTGTTCATCGAAAACAGGCTGTATCCTGATTTCCGTAACGTAAAGCCACATCTGTGCATGCATCAAGAAACGCAAGTTGCAAAAAAAAATTAACTTTTGTGTTCACTTATTTCACCACCCCCTCCCACCTCCCCACCCCACCCACCCACAAACACACAAATTCTGTGAGCGTGAATTTTATTCTGTATCTCAAATTTTTGGGTAATAATTTGTCAATTCTGCATGGATGAATTTCCATAACTTGAACAGCTGTAATGCAGGGGTTGGGGGGCATCTGTATGTGGCTCTGGTGAATTTGCGGCATTGCAGATTCTCAGGGCTGCCTACTCTTTTTTTCCCATGTCAAACCTTGGTATCTGCTTCAGTTTGTTTGGCTTGAACCTAAACCAAAACTTCCTAATCTCTCATCTCTAAACTAAGGAAGTAAGCAGAGTCAGTTAATTCTTCATCGCTTTCATTAATCTTCCAGAAAACAGACACAATATCTCTCAATAGTCAACAGTGAAAACTATTTAAAAAAAAACAGGGTAGGGTAAAATAAACCAAGTTATGAACATAAAGCAGGGCAAAACAGTCCAAAATGGTCTGGTCGAGTGTAATCAAAAGTTGACACAGAATGATACAAGGATGTATAACCACAGATGATCAAAAGTTGGTTTTAAGTAGCATCCAAAAGGCAGGAGAAGTAGAAAAGCTGTAGGAAGGGAATTCCAAAGCTTAAGGACTTGATAGCTCCAAGTACATGTGCAAAAGGTGCAGCAATTAATACAGGGGCTGATTTACAGGACAGAATTGGAGAGCAGCAAATATCTAGAAGTATGGAGGAACTACAATAAGGATGAAAATACTAAGAATCACGGTGGTGCTTAACCAGAAGTTACAATGCTCTGAATTAGGACCCAGGCAACAGAGTCTTAAAGAGGACCTTTAAGTTTATGAAGCATTGAACTGGGAGGCTGGCTGGTCAGGGATTGGATGTGTGAGAAGCAACAAGAGCATGAAGGTGTCAGCAGCTGTGCTGAACCAGACACAAAGTCCAGTGATGTTATAGAGTTGGAAATAAGCAGTCTTAGTGCTGGAGCATATCTACAAATAGAAGCTCATCATGGATGCAATGTTGAATTATAGTTGAGTAGTTAAGTTCAGCCTCAGGCAGTTACCATGCAAAGGGATGGAGTCAGTATTTAGGAAACAGTTTCTGATGAAGAATGAAGACAATGGCATTGGCCTTTCTAATAGTTAACTGAAGGAAATGTCTGCTCATTTAGTACTGAATGCCAAACAATTGAAGAAAAATCAAAGATAGTGGCTTCATTGAGAAAAATAATAGCGAGGTAGAACTGGGTGTTCTCACATACAAATGGAAAATTATGTGTTTTCAGACATGGTCACCAAGGGTTGCACGTAGATGATAAGTAGAAAGGAGGCAAAGGTAGATCCTTGGGAGACACCAAAGGTAGCTGTAGGGGTTTTGGAATAGAATCCATTACAGGAGGTTATCTGGCTACACTTGAACAGATAAGAATGCACTCAACTAACTGACAAAAGAAAGAATATGGAGTGGGATGATGTGATAAACAGGGTCAAAAGATATATAGAGATCAATGAAGACAACAAAGGATGCAAGCTATGAATTTGAATGGGTGGATTTCTGGAAAGACTCTATGAGGGACAACGAGAGCTGATCCAGTTTCAGAGTCTGCAGGGTCATCATGAGGGATGAAACAGACTGGAAGGGGTTTTACTGGATTAAAGTAGGTTGTAGTATCTTGATTATAATATGTTGGAATTTAGATCCCAATTAGGACCTTATGTCAGGGCGTAAATCACACTCTAAAAAGACATGCCACAGGTTTGCATGCAAGGCCAGGCAACATTTCTATGAGGAAAATAAGACTTCACAATATAAACTGGAATACACATAGGGACAGGAAGGCATTGTTATGAACATATCAGAACAGACAAAAGATCAAATTAGTCCCTCAGATTTGTACTTATTTTGGATTACTATACAAAGTATTGTCAGGGTACAACTCTATTAACAAATATGCTAGCATATGCTTTTTGTATCCATGTATACATTGAATTGGTAAATATTCTGGTCTGTAACCAGACTTTAGTATGCCACTGAATGGACTACCAATGTCACTGCTATAAAGTAAGCACTATTTAACTGATTAAAGAGATCTTCTGATTGATTAATCTCAGTTAATATTACTATTCATAAAATGTCGGGCTGGTGGGATTGGAAATGCATGTCACATTGATCTGTTGTAGTTCTGCAAGATGACCACAAATTTAACTACTGTCCTCAGGCTCAAAACTTCAATGAGATCTAAAGGAAAATAATATTCCAGCATACCATAAGTCTAAGTACAAAAACAAAATCTTCCACTGAGTTATTTGCTTACATCTCAAGCAGTTTAACATTATGAGGACAATCAACTTAAAGTTATTTTCACTATTTCTCTCCTTTTAGATCACTTTCCTCAGTTACCTTGTTTAAAAAGTGTGCTTCCTGGCAGCTGAAAGTGCAACTTTTAAGAAACTGCAAATTTTAAGAAACTGCACAAATGCAAATTTCAAGAAGCAAGTGATTATTCTCTTTTAGGACCCAAGGACCTAGTGGCTCCAAGAGAAAAAAATGAAGGCATGTGCATTTCAATGCAAATGCTTACAGCATTCATGAACTTAAACCAATAAGACACTGAACAGAACATGCAAAATAAAATATTAACACCAAGGCCTAGAGGAATACATACAAGATGGCTAATAGCTAATGTTTCCAAACTTCAATCCAAAAGTAACATATAGTTATCTTTCACTGCTAGAGGAGGTTATGTCAAAGTATGGAGGAAGAAACAATGAAATTCTCAATTTGCTGCAAATGTGACTGGTTGAATTGGTTGAAAATGTTTGGAGTGCTTCAATGAAATATCCCACACTTTCAGTCAATCATAACTGGGGGTGCTGTTATTGCTTGTTGCATATGATGATGCACAGCAACTCTGTCCTTTTGCTCATGTGGAGTCAGTTGTTGTTTTTATTTCATCTGATAACTGGGACTAACAACCCCACTTAAACTTTGTTATGGTTAGCTCACTAACCCCCTCAAAAGAGGCTATGTTCTTCCCTAATGTTTATCCAAATTTGAGAAGCTGTACACCAATAACCTTAATTTCCTGATAGGTACACAACCCAGCACACCATTCAGCAAAGTGTTCAGCTAAACCCTCTGCAAACAACATAAAACTCCATGCCACAATTGAAGGAAAAATTCCAAGGTGCCAAGGATATTACAAACTTTTTTCCCCACAACCACCCCACACCAAGGTTTCTTCTCTCCTGCTTTGCTTTCTATTCTCGATTGGTTTCTCCTGCCCAGGTTTTGCCTACATTTTCTGTATGCCAGCAGTCTTCTGCTTTCACCAACCCCTATTCTTCTCACTTCTCTAGCAAAACTTAACCTCAATAGCCTCTCCCTTGATCCAGTTCCATTTCTTCCTTTCTCATATCCAAATAACCACCCACCATAAATAACTTCTCATCCCATATTCTTACTCCTTTCCTTCTCCTCTGTCCACTCTGCCCTTTCCCAACATCCAAAAATGCCTTGTTTAAATTCTTTATGTTAGATTGTCCTGTTAGTCTTCCAAATAAATCTTTGCATGAATTTCAAATTAGTTTTGGTGCGTGCCATTATTTGAATGAAACCATTCAAACTTTAATGCAAACTTCAAAACTAAATGACCTAGGATTTCAAAGTATTTATATAGAGTTGCTTATTTTGAACAAATAAAGTAAATATAATTTCAAAGTTTTATAAAAACTCAAATAGAAGCAAGATAAATTCATAATTTTGCTGTCCTTTCAATATTCCCCATCAATATTGATCAATATCCCCATCAATGAATGCATCTACATTCATCTCAATTTGCCTCTTACCTGCCTCTGAACTTCAGCCAGGTTGTAGGGTAGAGCTCCCTCCTCCAATGGTGCTATTCTTTCAATATCTGCCAGAGAGACTCGTCTGAAGACAAAACTCAGGTATTAAAAGTGTAACACACACTGAGCTCAATATGTCTTATCTTTGTTTTGCTGCAATAATTATAACATAAAATAAATTTGATCAGAGAAGGATAAAATATCTTGCTACTTAGCGTCAAGATTTTAGCTATAATTGATATTTAACTCCAACTTATTTTGTTATCACCTATCATGATGATTATTTATTCAACTCAAATCTTTGAGTATCAAATTAAATAATATCATTCAGTTAAAAAAAAATGCATTACCCGGTTGGACTATACAGAGCCACAAGCTGGAAAAGGATATCAACTTCCAGAGGTGTGATCTGTCCAAATTTATTGGCAGCATGAGAAAACTCCTCTAAATTTTAGAAGAAAAACAAAGATTATATAGGCCACTGTCAAGAACAAATCGCATTGCACTCAGTACAAATAACAGCAAATAGCATTTGGAATACAACTCTTCCCTAAATCAAGAAAGCAAATTTAAAGGCAGCACAATACACAATCTTCCTAAGGATGGAATGAAAATGAAGGAGCAATGATGTACTTCCAAGTTAGGATGGTCTGTGAGAAGCAGGGAAACCTGCAAATGGTGACAAAGCCATGGACCTACTGTCCTTACTCCTCTTGGTAGTAGAAGTTGCGGGTTTGGAAGGTGCTGTCAAGGTGACTTAAGTGAGTAACTGTATTTTGTAGTTAGTATACGGTGGTATAGCAAATGAAAGTTTAGGGTGATTGATGGAATGCCAATCAAGCAGGCTGCTTTGCCCTGGATGGCGTCAAGCTCTTTTATAATTGTTGGCGCTGCTCCTGATTTGCGCCTTGCAGATAGTGGAAAAGCATTGTGGTGTCAGGAGGTGAGTCATTTGCTGCATCAGCTTCTGATCTGCCCTTGTAGCCATGATATTTATGTGGCTAGTCCAATTGACTTTCTGGTCAAAGGGGGCTCTCAGGATATTGATGGTGGGGGATTTACACTGTATTATCCATCCAGTACTACAATGACAACATCTACTACAATTCTAAAACAATTAACATTACATACATATGCCAAGGAAAATAGTCAAGACACAATTTTACAAAGTCATTAACATTGCAAACGTTTCTTTTAATTTTTTGCAAACAAGTTAGATTTTAAATTTATTTAGCATAGTACCTGTGCTGGCATCAGAAAGTTCAAATAATGTTCATACTGACTGGCTCAACTGCATGTTCATGAATGAACTAAATTCAAGGGATCTATCAATGACGTTCTGATATATTATCAAGTAGGACCCATATCATTTAACAGAATTTATTTAGTAAAACCGCAAAGGAGAAAAACATACATTTTCTAATTCAGCTTTTACATTCATTAGTTTGTTTTCTCTCTCCAACTACCCTCAGTTAAAACATTTAAGTTCCTTTATTGACATTTTCTCTAACTGTTCTCACTAACCAATCAACCGGATGTCTTCATCTACAACATATCCCCATGTCAACCCTGGCTTCATCTTATCAGAGATACTCCTTTGTCCTATCTGTACACCCCTCAAACTGTTTTTCCAGTTCTGATGAAGCATCCATAATGTAAAGTGTTAATTGTTTCTATTTTCACAGATGCTACCTGACCAGTTTAGTGCTTCCAGCATTTTCTGGATTTTGGTTCCAATTTCCAGCATCTACAGCTTTCTAATTTTCATTTTTTACCCCATCCTTTGCATTCTAATTTAACACATTTTTACTTGTTTGGAGGAGGGAAATCGAAGGACGTTTTTACCTTTAGTAACTTCCACATCTTTTCTTGTGCCTGCCAAAGTGCTGTATATCTTCCTAATCAGTTCCATGTTATTCAGCAAAGAGTTGAATGCATTGAAGTAAGAAAAGCTGACATTATGAGAACTGGTTCCACCTGCTACCTGTTAAATAAAAAGAAAATAATAATAATTATTGTTTTTTTTAAAAAAAAGCTGTAAACGGAACCCGCCAAAAAATTATGAGCAACTTCAAGAAATCACCATTAACGCTGCTTGACTTAAATGTGATAAAATTCTGAGTTATAAAGTATTATACCATATAATGTACAATGCATTAATCTGGTTAAGGTTGATCTGTGTCCCATTATAGGATAGCAACTCCTTTTAAATGGCTCTACCAATTCAGTGTAATGATTGCTTGGATTAGAGATTAGAATACGCAGCTCAAATTCAAGATGGATTTTAATATAAAAGTGTAACCTTGAGTATGTATTGTGTCACATAATTAATTTCAATACCTTATCAGCACATCAGCTGTTGGTACAATAGATTTTTCTTGTCTCATAAGGCACAATACATGTGGGCTACTGATTTACAGTTAGTAAATACATTAAACTAGGAGATTGTTAGAGCACATTGTCGGATTGTATTTTTGGTCTTAGATTAATGCCCCTATTTTTCCTCAGAAATGCTACCAATGCTGTAAACTGCCAGCATTTCTGTCCTTGAGAGATGCTTGTCAGCAGGTTGGATTTATCCCAGAGTCCAGTGACAGAACACCAATTCCCCAGTTACAGTTATAGTTGATTTTTAATATCTAATTTTTTTTGAAAACAGAAAATAAATTTGAAGTTTTGAACGTTTGTTAATGTCAGAGATAACCACATGCACATCTTTGGTCGAGGCTTGTGCTGGCCCTGCCACATTATGGTACTTACAGTCAGAAGGCCCACAATGTTCTGCCGGTCACATTACAGCTGACCACTCTGGAAGCTGCTGCCAGAGAATCTGCTCCAGGTTAAGTGTGGGCCTAGCCAGTAGGGGGTCACAGTAAGTGTGGGTGGCTCACTGCTGCCAGGAAATTCCCTGTCCATGGTTACGTACAATTTAAGTCACTGCCTTAATTGTTACTAAAACCGAATTTCAACCAGTTTACTTATTTGCAAAGACAAGTTTGAAAAGAAAGATGTCACAAAGTAGGCTTTAGGTAGAAGCAGTTGGTAGCAACTGCATGCAGCAGAGGAGGATTGTGTGCTTTGCTAGCATTCAGTAGTGCTGGCATTGGGAGCATATATTAGGGGTATTGAGAAAAATGTGCAAGTAGAAATGGAGCTAAAGAGGTCTACTGTGATTCAAGACTGCCATGTTGCCACCCTCAAGACAATTGTTAAGAGTTCCTCTAAAAGTGACTAAATACTTTTAGTAAAAAACTAAATACCTTGGTAACATCTTTCTACAAATCCTTACATCCCAACAGCACCCAGTTTAACCCACATCACTCCAGGCCAGTCTTCCTTCTTCCCAAAAGTGAAGAAAGCTTCAACAACACCATATCCATAACCCGACCTTAAGCTTTCCTTACTTGGAATGTGATAAGTCACATTCCCAGAAAATGCTGAAAACTAGCAGCAAGATCCCCAAGTGTGCCAAAGTTATTATTGAAGAACTTCCAGCAAGTTCTCTGCAGAAGCCAATAACAGGACTTCTCTTACTCTAGATTGGGATTCAGCCAGGAGGTTAAACTAAGACAATGCACCAATACATTAGCAGTTTACACAATGAGTTGTAGTTGTCGAGTTCTGGTTTCAGTTGAAATGCCAAGTATTTAATATTGCTTTGCATTAACCAATAAACAGCATCTGGGTACACTATCATATAGAAAACAACAAGAATAAATCATAGAGTGCATTTAGGATAATTTCCCGAAGCAGTATATTCCTAAAGCAACATGGGAATTTTAAATCTGGCGATGTGGAACGTAAGTCTAACCTAAAAGCACAAGATCACCCAGGACATAGTGATCATAGCAGGATCAAATTCAGCATTCAACTTTTGAGCAAGAAATTTGAACCTGTTACAACTATGTTGGACCTAAATAAAATTCAAAATAAAAAGGAATGAAGACAGAATTGGATAAAATGGAATAGGCAAACAGATTAGCAAGTCAGACAATGGACATGTAATAGGAGACATTTAAGGGGATAATTCCTAACATGAAGAGGAAAGATTCTAAATGGAGGATGAACTAACCGTGGATAACCAAGAAAGTTAAGGAGGGTATTAATTTGTATTAAGGTGACAAAAGCAAGAGGAAAACCAGCAAGAAGTAGAAAAAAAACTGACAGGAAGAGCTTATTTCAGTACTTAAAGTCTAAAACAACATGGGCGCCTGAGAGAATGAGGTTGGAAAAATAGTTATAGAAATAAGGCAATGTCAGAACAGTTAAACAGATATTTTGCATTGATCTTTATGGTAGAAAAAATGACAAACATACCCTAATACTAAAAAATAAAGAAGAATTCCTTAACCATCATTAGAGAACTGTATTAGACAAATCGATGGGGCTTAAGGCTGATAAGTCCACTGGAGCTAATGGTTTGCATCCTAGGACCTGGCTACTGAGATGGTGGATGCATTGGTTGTAATCTTCCAAAAAATCTTTAGATCTGGAAAGATAATGAAGGACTGGAAAACTACCAATAAGGCATCTTTATTTATAAATGTCTTAGATGAGAAAGTGTAGGCGTGGGTTAGTAAGTTTGCAGGTGGCACCCAGGTTGGAGGTGCTGTGGATAGTGTAGAAGGTTGTCGTAGGTTACAATGGGATATAGACAGGATGCAAAATTGGGCAGAGAAGTGGCAGACGGAGTTCAATCTGGAAAAGTGTAAAGTGATGCACCTTGGAAGATCGAACTTGAAGGCGGAGTACAAGGTTAATGGCAGGATTCTTAGCAGTGTGGAGGAACAGAGGGATCTCGAGGTTCAAGTCCATGGATCCCTCAAAGTTGCCGCACAAGTTGATAGGGTGGTGCCTTCATTAGTCGGGAGACTGAGCTCGAGAGCCGTGAGTTAATGTTGCAGCTCTATAAAACTTGGGTTAGACCACACCTAGAGTACTGTGTTCAGTTCTGGTCGCCTAATTATAGGAAGGATGTGGAAACTTTAGAGGGTGCAGAGATATACCAGGATACTGCCTGGATGACAGAACATGCGTTATGAGGAAAGGTTGAGTGAGCTAGGGCTTTTCTCTGAAATGATGCAGGAAGAGAGGCGACTTGATCGAGGTGTGTAAGATTATGAATGGCATAGATAGAATGGTCAACCAGCACCTTTTTCCCAGGGTGGCAATGGCCAATGGCCTATACCAGAGGACATCCATTTAAAGTGAGTGGAGGAAAGTTTAGGGGAGATGTCAGAGATAGGTTTTTTTTAAAACACAGAGTGGTGGTGGTGGGTGCGTGGAATGCATTGCCGGGGGTGGTAGAAGAGGCTGATACAATAGGAACATTTAAAAGACTCTTAAATAAGCACATGGATGTAAAAAAAAAAGAGGGTTATAGGCCGTGTAGGACGGTAGGGTTAGATTGATCGTGGAGTAAGCTTATTGTGGGCCAAAGAGCCCATACTGTTCTATGTGTAGTTGGTATTTGATATAGAGAAATAAACAGGTATGGAAAAAAAAGTAAAAGAACTGAAACAAAACTATTTGTCCCTATGCAACATGAAATGTGACAACTAGGGGTTGAGTAGGAGGCATCCAATTTCACTAGACTCAAAGCTGCATGAATTCAGCTTTATAAATTCCTGCCAAGAGATGTGACTATCTCAAATTGTGCGTAATTAAATCAGAAAAATCTGAAATGGAACGAACACTTGTCTTCAATCTCTATTCATTAATCTGTCAACATTACCAAATCAATTCTGAATATTCAAGAGAAGTGGGTATGATCATTTAATTTCCTCTCCTTCTTCAAAGATACATTAAATGCCCACTGGCCTGTAAGTTTTAGAAGTCTTAATCACCACTCCCTCAGCAAAGAAAAATCCTTTAGCCCAACCTTACAGACAGTTGTATGAACCATTATATTCTGACATCTAAACTCTAGGGCTCAGGACAGTGTTATTTCATCGGCTTAGACAGGTGTTGGTGGCAGTGTTAAGAGTTTTAGAGATCCTCTCGTAATTGGATAAATCCTAGAAAAGTTGAAGCAAGAAGTTTAAATGACCTCCAATACTTAAACAGTGTACCAGCTGTGGTGATTGGTCATACAGAAGCAAGTCCAATCGTGAAGCCTACTGAAGGGGAAACCCTTCTACTCATTTCTAAGTGTTTATTATAATTTTGACTACAGTGGAAGTTGACAATGTTCATTAAAAAAAGTGATTAATTAAACCTTTTCAGTTGTTTAAAAGAAATCTATGTTTGATGCTATTTGTTATGCAATATTTAAATTGAGAACCAAGGTTGAAGCTAACCCAACCATATGAAATGAATAGTTACTCTTTTACAGATTGGAATGCATGGATCTTTTATCAAATTGATTAAAAGCATGTAGCTCCTCATCTGCAGGTAACCCCCAGGATTACCTATTACGTTAAATTTCACGTCTTTTGAAATTAATCATTGTGATTAACATAAAAGTCAGAATCCCCATTTGTATTCCCCAATTTATACAAGTGCTGGCAATTCAAAGCATAGTCTCTTTAATGGCAGACTACCACCCTGAAGGAGCAGAGAATGAAGCAGCAAACAGTGTAACATTTTATGATGCACTTTTCCCCGAATGATAAATTTTAAAAACACAAAGTCTAATGTTTTGTTTCAATTTGATTCTGACATCTGAAAACTGAATAAAGCCTCATTCTGAGAAAAAAGTAACTATTATGTGGGGTTTCATTAATAAAATGCAATCATTCAACGGGTCTTTCTAAACAAAAAAGGCAGGTCATTTCATTCTATGATTTCACTTTAATTTATAGATCTTTTCAGAGAAGAATTAATTTCACTTACTGAAACTAGATTCTCTTCAACAAAAGGAGTGAGCATATGTGAGCGAATTGTAACCATGATATCACTGAAATCTAATGCTACAATTGTGCCACTTTTGTTTTTGTCCTTTTGTGCAAAAGCTTGCCTTGCATGTTCAAGTTGTAGTTCCTGCAAAAAAATAAAAAGCACAATTATTTTTAAGAAATTGATATGTTTCATTCAAAGAAAAACAGATTTGCCTTTATTCATTGGGATGATATCCATAACCTCCAGGAAAAATATTGCAACAAAAAATGATAACAATTTGAACTCTATCATCTGCATGCATCATATCAATTGTAACAGCTATCACCAAGGAAATCACTATTAAAAGAGAATCAGGGAAAATAACTTCCAAATAAAAGGTAGCATCCAGATCAACAAGAATTTTTAAGGCCAATCGGTCTAAAGAGTTGCTAGTATTTCCAGACATCACCCTTACATAAACTCATTGCCATTCCCTTTTCACTTTGGAGGACCTACTGCTCTCATTCACAGTTATACCCAATGTTTATTGTCTTCCTGTAACATTGTATGAAACTCACAAATTTCCTAAATTGCTTCTACATTGGGTCCCATCACTGATTTTTTAAACTTAAATCTCTGGTATGAGAGTCATTCACCATTATGAATGATTTATTACAATTGGAATATTATCACATGTATCATGATAGAGTGAAATTTTTTTGCTTGTGTGCCATCCAGACAGATCATTTCACACACAAGTACATTGAGGTCATTTAAGTTATTCAATTTCATTCACATTCAGCTTGAAGTTTCCTTTTCTTTAAAAAAAAACAAGCAAGAAGGGAGTTAATAAAGATTAAAAGGGAAACTCTGGAGAGAGGGGTGTGGGGGCAGAAACAAAACTTCGTTACCAGACTGTGCAAGAGGAGAATCAAAACTTCAGGATACTGGAAATCTGAAATAAAAACAAAAAAATGCTGGAAACAGCTGTTTTCAGGAAACAGCTGATTAGGCAGCATATCTGGAGAGAAAAACAGCTATTGCTTTGGGTCACTGAACTTTCAGCATAAATCAGGTGCTGCCTGACCTGCTAAGTATTTATAGCTTTGCATCTTCTGCTTTTCAAACATGAACAAAGTACCATTTAAAAATTATAAAATGCACCTCATAAATAATAGCAGTATCAACTGATGATTATATCATTGAAAAATCACAGTGGACTTTTGCATTGCTTATCTTGTACAAATAAAACGAAAAGTAATAAAATTAAGCCGAGCAGACAGAAGACAATTTAGGCTTGTGAAGTGGAATGATTTGTTATGGGTTAACATTTAAAACATGGATTACTTTAAATATCTTGGCTATAGGTTCAAGATGAATAACAGAGATTATAACTTGCCTGTAAAAACTGTGTAAATTCAGAATAGCAGAGATTCTTTTTCCTGTCAAAGCCAAAGTGTAGCCGAATAAACTCGCAATCCCAGTTGAAAGGGATATGATGGTGAATAATTGTTTGGCTGAAGATCTCTTTAACATTTTCTAGAAATAATTTTAAAAAGATAATCATGTCATAAATTTCATAGTGGTACCAAATAATAATCATTCTATTACTTGTTGTTAAAGTTACAATCTGTTTCGGCAATGCTCAATAGAACAATACAGCACAATGATGAAGGTAAATCTGTCAAAGGCCTTATCACATAATTGAGTGTATGTATAAAAAATGTAAAGAGCACAAGAATGAACAAAAGTGCAACAATTCAAAAGAAATACCTGTTAATCATTGAACCTGAGCTATAAAATGCTATGGATAAGATAAGATATCTTTATTAGTCACATGTACATTGAAACACATAGTGAAATGCATCTTTATGTGTAGAGTGTTCTGGGGGCAGCCCGCAAGTGTCGCCATGCTTCCGGCGCCAACATAGCATGCCCATAACTTCCTAACCCAAACGTCTTTGGAATGTGGGAGGAACCTGGAGCACCCGGAGGAAACCCAGACACGGGGAGAACGTACAAACTCCTTACAGAGAGCGGCGGGAATTGAACCTGGGTCGTTGGCAATCACTCTCTATTACTTTAACAATGGTAGCATCTTTCATTTGTTTCTAACAATAGGAAGTCAATAGTACAAAGTCTGCACAGAACAGTTATAATAATACTAAAGTGAATCTTGAAATACAATGGTAGTAGAGAACTGTATGCACAAAACATACTTGAAGGCAGAAATGGGCTTAATTCCACTTTCTTCAGTGGAGAGGAAAAAAGTACATTGCATAGAATAAAAGGTGAAAGTGTGAGCATGTCTAGAGATGCCCAAAGCTAATTTAAACCTGACTGATTTTATAACAGCAGGAACATTTGTGGAAATATTACAATTACTTGAATTACAATTTAACAGATTAAAAATAAAAGTCACTGAAAATTTCCAGCTAACTAAAATTGAGCTTTACTGTAATGTAACAAAAAAAAGGTAACAAGAGGTAAAGAACCGATATATGGACTTACAAATTACAAGCAGATTTTGACATAAAACGAAGTAATTTGTTACTTTAATGCAGGCAACTGTATCGTTAACATGGATGTTTTCAGGGCAATAACATTTAGCTTGTAAAATTGTGTAATCTCTTTATTAATTAAGAATGTGAGAAAAAATAAACCCAATCCAAAGATCCCATCAGCCTGCTTCACATATCACAATTACTTCTTGTACACATTTCTTTCACCCTTGTGAATACCTCTTAAAACTTGCTGCATTATATTGCCTCCTAATGAATCTGTCCAGCTATATCTCCAATACATCACTCTCAACAGCAACATGCATCTTTGTAATTTAAAATCAGGCCTCTTGATCCAAGCCACTACTCTGTGCTACCATTCTAAGACAAACCCACTGTACCTTCCCAAGCTGGTGGATGCTGAGGAAATCCTTTCACCTTATCCAAGGTTAAGAAATTAATGGAGACTTAAAACTCTCATCCCAATGCCCATAACTTTCCACTCCCACTACTCTTCTGTCTATCCATTCCTCTTCTCCTTAATCCTATAAACAGTCCTCCAAGCACATGCCCAATTGACTTGAAAGTTCCCAGGGAATAATCTTCGATCACCCTTTCATTTAGCAGTTTCCAGAGATTAACCCTATGTAAAAAGAATTCCCATTCCCCCTCTAGCTCCTTTGCTACTTATTTTAAATCTGTGACTCCCAATTATGAACCCACTTAACAAAGAAAGCCAATTTTCCTTATTACCCTCTATTAAAATCCCTCATCATTTTGAGAACCTAAAAGATCCCCCCTTGGCCTTTTTTTGTTTCACCCTATTGGAAACAATCACAGCTGTTCATACATCTCCTCAGTACCCTCACCTTGATATTGCCTACGTTCTGAGCACAATGGCCCAGAGTTAAACATAATGCTCCACCTCATCATTGATTTGTAATAGCTTACCATGATGGCCTTGTTCCTTTCTTCAATACTACTATTTAATAAGTATTCCACACATCTTAACTGGTACTTAACCTCTGTCACTTTCAAAAACTTAGGGACTTGTGGATATGCACTCATAGGTCTTCACGTTCTTAAAATAGGATCATTTCGATTACACAGCATCTTTGTTTCATTCTTCCCATAGTGAATTATTTCACATTTACTCATATTAAAATGCAACCGCCATGTTTGTCCCTTTCACTTCCTCCAGATTTGCTATTAACTTGTTTACTATTTACTACACTGCCCAACTTATTTCAAATCTCCGAACTTAATATTGATTACACTCCGCTGGGAGACCCACCACAGATCACTATTCTTTGGCCCCTAACCAAGTTACGGCATCCCTGCAAAGTGTCTCAAAATCATATTCCTATCCATAAGCAGGGAATTAACTTCAAGTTCTTTATAATGCTTTCTACCTTACAACTTCCCTTTCATCACTCCCTATATCCAGTAATGTCCTCCTCAATATTCCCACCATCCTGGTATTCAAGCAACAAGACAGAATGAAGAAAAGATAAACAACGGCAAACCATGTAATTTAATCTTTCAACTAACGTGAAGACAAATTCGTGTGCAAACATTGATAGAAAATGTGTTCTTCAGTGCATTCAGTTACCAGTTTTCTTTATTCAAGTCAACTGTGTGCACTTAGAAATAATAGTTATATTGCACACAAATGAAAATGTTAAGACTACTACAGGAAGAAAAAACAACCAACATAAACTGTATAACTGATCACATTGTGATCAGTATCCCTTCAGAGAATTTCCCCAGCCATTGTCTGCACTTCTTCCAATCCTTGAGGACTAACAAAAGCAAACGTGCAAATTACTCAGTGCATTTTAAAAGGACAATTTATGTCTTGGTCCCCAACATAGGAATTTGATTGGATTACAGGTCAAAGGTTTATAAAATACCAAATTTAGCTATATTCTGAAGCTTCTTTCATATCCAGTCAAAACATCCAAACAAGGATGAGGAAGACCTTTTTCATCCAGAAGGTGGTTGAAATCTGGAATGCACTGCCTAAGTGGGTGATGCAGGCACATACTATTATAACAATCAAGAAACATCCTAATGAGCACTTGAACCACTAAGGCATAGAAGGAGACAGAGCAAGTGCTTGGAAAATGGGAGTATTTTAAGAAGGCACTTGATGGTTGGCATGGACATGGTGAGCTGAAGGGCATGTTTCTGTGCTGTATGATTTTATGGCCTGAGCCAATTCCAGTGTTCCAGACACAACCACTTCCTATTTGAAATGACATAAAATGTCAAAGTTCTAATGTAGTTTTTCAAAATGACAAGAACTAACAAACCACAAATGAAAAAGAACAAGAATCTCTTTCCACTTGTAAAGATCCATCGGCTTGTCATATCCCATGACTATCTGGCATCAGTATCAATAAGCCTTGGCATGTCCTTCTAAATGATCCAGGAGACTCTATCCACTTTTTCTTTGTCAGCTGAACAATGCATTTTCACTTTTACTCCCACTCTCAGTAAACTGCATTTCTGACATAAGCTCCCTCCCAACAATGCTTCAGACAATGTCATCTCATTCTCCCATCATCTCTGCAATGTGCCCAAGCTCACCCCAGTACTATCATACCACTATTGTTCAACTCTGATATAAACCCTACGTTCTAGAACCTGACAGGCCTGCCGTTCCCTAAAGTCTTCCTATCCAGTACTGAAATAACATACATCTCCCCCACTCAATTTTCCTAGATGCCATCATTTCTCCCATACCCAAATGTAACAAATCTGGTACAGCATCAGCAACATCTGCCAGTCCCAGGAATTATCAAGAAAGCCAAACTTCACATCAAAGTAAAATTGTAGATGAATCTACCATTTAATCACTATTCAAACTATCAAACTACACCACACATATCACTAAATAGCAACAAATCACAAAGTAATGTAGACCTATGCTTACAAACTGAAAAAGAAAAGTCAGCCAACTGAGTCACAGTAGCAGATACTGCACTTTGACATCAATATCTTTATTTTTTTTGTTCTTTGTTTGACAACTCCAGGATAATGTGAACATGCAATAACTCTGCAACAGACTTGCCCCACAGATCATCTTTAGACTTATTGAATCCATCAGACTCTCCAAAAATGATAAATACTTGAATGCTAAATCCTTTCATTGCAAATTTAAAACAACTTGAAAGACTAGATCATTTTCTTCACTCATTTAGCTATGCAATTTTGTTGTTGAAAATCATTTTAAACCAAAATAACTTTTCACATTTGAACTATTCTACTCAATCCACTCCCAGACTCACATTCTCCTACCTTGTTACACCCTGTAAAAATTACAATCACTTTTTTTTAAACCAGCAACAATTTTAATTAAACTAAAATAATTAATAAAAAGTAATTTTAAAAATAAACAATGTACTCAGACAGAACACCCAGCTGGAAATGACGAAATGAATGTGCATTTCTTTATTGTAAATCCATACAATTCACTAGCATTCCCGATTCTGATGAAATTCCGTTAACCTACAACATTAACTGTTTCCCACCAACCACCCTCCGGCAGACACTGCCTAACTTACTGAATTTTTCTAGCAGTTTTTTTATTGCATAATTCACTCAAAGCTTCGGCAGTTGTGGTCAAATGCGTCTTCAATCGTGGAGCAAACCACTCTGTAGCAAAAGTTGTCATGTATATTAATGGAAAATATCAAACTATGACCATCTTCATAGACAGTTAACTGGTAAAATGGGTTACAGTTGACAGACATAGCAATAACCCATGACTGCTTATTTGCAGTTCTTAAACAACTTAAATTCTTGTTGCTTTTGATGCATATCAAAAGCAACAAGATGCCTTCATCCAGAGGAGGAAAGTTTAGGGGAGATGTCAGAGGTAGTTTTTGTTTAAAAACAAGAGAGTGGTGTTTTAAACACAAAGAATGGTGGGTGCCTGGAACGCATTGCCGGGGGTGGTAGTAGAGGCTGATATAAAAGGGACATTTAAAAGACTCTTAGACACGCAAATGCATGGAAGGTGATGGAGGGAAGGGTTAGATTGATCATACAGTAGGTTTATATAGGTTGGCACAGTATTGTGGGCCAAAGGACCCATACTGTGCTGTACCGTTCCATGTTTATATTCGATCACTTACTCCACGAAGTTCAGCGCCATAACATTTAGTTTAATTAAGTCATGAATGTCCAAGTGATTAACTTACCAAATGTCACCTCTCCATTGCCATTCTTGTCAAATAGTTGAAAAGCTACCATAAACATGGCATCAGGGGCACAAAGAACGGATTCAAATGCCAGAAATTCTTGAAAGGAGATCAACCTACAATTGTAATATTAACAGTTATCAAAGAAAACTCAACAAAAATGCTGATACTTCAAGGAATTTTTTTTTGCTTGTAAAGCAAAACAAAGAATATAACTCTCTTATCTGTGCACATCTTCTTCAACTTCAAAAGATACATAAAATTTGGCACCGAGAGAATTAAATCAGTAGTTCTATGAAGTGTTAAATTACAGGAAATACTAACTATGAGTAGTATTGGTTTATTATTGTCACTTGTACCAAGGTACAGTGAAAAACTTGTTTCGCATACTGATCGTACAGATCAATTCATTACACAGCGCAGTTACATTGGGTTAGTACAGAGTGCATTGAGGTAGTACAGGTAAAAATAATAACAGTACAGAGTAAGTGTCACAGCTACAAAGAAAGTGCAGTGCAATAAGGTGCAAGGTCACCACAAGGTAGATTCATGCTCCATACAAGAAAGGCAATTTTGCAGTGAGTGAGCTGATTAGATTATAGTGAGTTTCTGCTCGACTGCAGTCTGATCACCAGCATGTGATGCAGTTAGCTGGCTAAACCGATCAATTTAAGTTAATCAAAACAGAGTTAAAGTAGGTTGGACTAATTAGATAACACATTCAATATTTTTTCTTAAGTACCCCCACAAGGAATAAGGATGCATTAAAATATTGAGTTGGAGGTATATGAAAGTTTATATTTGCCTTAATGTTGGCAATTTTTTTTCAGTTAGTGCTCAACATGCAGCAGCAGCCCCAATAACTTGCGCTGTGCACATACTCAGATTCTCTACAAGAACACATCAACCCCCTCTTGATTCATTTTTATGTCTTTTGCTTAACAGAAATCAGAGTTGCACACAGTGGTTTTTATAAAAGCTAAAACAAGTTAAAATAACAATAAGTTCTCATGCTATTGAGGATGACGAGGAGCAATATTGCAGGGGAATGAAAAACTGCACATTCATATTACAATTTGCATATTACTTCTAACACCGACCATGGCTCACTTCAGACTATTGCTTCAGAATAATAAAATTAATTCAGTCATTGGATGTTCAGAATTTAATTGACCAGGTCAAATACTTAATGATAAACCTAGTTTTCTTCATACATCTATGTCTATTTGCCTTATTTGTTTACTTCAAACCTACTAAATTAAAAATAGTTTTACCATTTAGTTTCTTGACAATGAAAGAACACATTTTCAGTTCAATAAACTATATAATAATCTAAAATTGGAGACACTAGAAATCCGAAACAGAAACAGAAAATGCTGGAGGTAAGCAGCATCCATGAAGAAAAGAACAGGGTCAATGTTTGAGGTCAATGACAGTTATCAAGCACATGCAGCAATTTCTGTTTTTACCACATAATAATCTATCCTCCAATATGGAACAAACCCTCTTTTAGAGTCACCTGACCAACAAAGCTGGCCTGCCCCTTTACAACAAAACTGCTGCTGAATTTTAAACTCTCAATAACGTCAGCCTTCACAAACTATTTCATCTTCATTTCAGTGAAGGCATGCTGATTTTCAATGTTCTATTGCACTGATATCAAGCATACATCAGAATTCTGCACTTCAAAACAGTAAAACTATACTGCAACTTATCCATAATTTTAGGAAGGGATGGCCACATATCATCCGCACTTAAAAGCAATCTCTTACACTCTTCCAATATTTTTATGCACATGTATCTTATAAGATAGTTTCTCTATTTTTTTGAATAGCTGCTGTGTTTTATTCTAATTAATTACATCATTTGGCTCAATTTTGAAATGTCATCTATAATAACAAATATTGAAAAGTGTACTTTGAACAAGTACTCGATTAAAAAAAAAACTAATCAAAACTAAATTGCAAAGATTTTAAATAAATCTATCTTTACATTGCAAACTTTCTATTATCATAAATGCACACTGATCTGTGTTTCTTCTCTTTTAATAACCTTAAAGTGTTAAGAAAATCAAGGCAATAGTTTTTATTCAAATTATACCCCTCTTAAGCATCAGAAAACATGTATACCAGAAAGCTGTTTGATATTATAATTTGATGTTCATGTTCACCGGACTTCCCTTCTGTTGTAAAATATTTTATGGCCATAAAACCCAGAAAACTACCAATTCCATTCATAATCTGTAACTTGACTGATGTAAAACTGTTTCTCAGCATCTCTTAATTGAGGATGGGGAAAATGAATTAGCCTACCTCTCCTGGTTGCTGTCCAATATCCTCAGATGAAGAATGATTAAACTCAGCTGCAATACTATCCCCACCTTCAAACAACTTAATAACCTTCATTATCACAGGTCCTACAAGGATAATGGATGCTGTTGCAAGGCGCTAGAGGCCATGCCAGCAGCAATGGGATTGCATTCAAGTAATGGCTCAAAATGCTGCAGAAAGAGAAATAAACAAAAATGTAAAGCTGGGGAAAATTTTGTAAGGTATATTTCAGGGATTTTCTCTGTTAACAGTGGATTTACACTAAGTTACTAAATTCATTTTCAATTCAAAAGTTAACTTCATTAGATATTTTTGTAGTCTTTTTTCATTATCACAGTTCAGAGAGATTTTGTTACAAATACCTAGTGTAGAATGCCAACAGGAAACAGCAAATTGGAAATACCAAAAGTTCACAGAAAATGAAATTTAATTTTCCTTGATGAAAAGTTACACTAAGTGGAATTTTTCGATTATAAGATATCATTTTTCTGTAACAGCAATTGTGTTTCTGGTCAACGTTGACCCCCAGGATGCTGATGATGTGGAACCCGACATTCATTGGTCGAGAGTTGATGGTTAGACTCTCTCTTCGTGAAAAGAAACAGTGCCTGGCACTGTTGACTAAATGCTGCGTAGGTCAATGTCAAAGTCAAGTTTATTGCCATATGCACAAGTACATGTATGCACAGGTGCAACAAAAATCTTACTTGCAGCAGCATCACAGTCCTGTTGGTGAATGCAGGCAAAGGCTGCTTCCATTGCTAAGGAATTGCAAATGTAATTGAACATTGCTCGCTGATGACTTCCCCATCCTCAAGTCTGACCCAAGATGAAAGGAAGGCTGAAATGGTTGGGCTTAGAATAATGTCAAGGAAAGCAGCAATGATGTTCTGGGACGGAGATGTTTAACCACTATCAAGAACCATCGTCTTCCTTTGTGCAAGGTACATCTCCAAATATTGGACTGTATTCCCCTTAATATTCATTGACTTCAGTTTTACCATCGCTCCTTGGGGCCACAATAAATCAAATGCTGCCTTCAGTGTCACTTTCATGTCACCTCTGGAATTCAGCTTGCCAATCTAAATTTGAACCAAGACCATAATGAGGTCAAGAGCCAAGTGATCCTGGCAAAATCTAAACTGCCTATCAATGAGCAAACACTACTTGATGTCAATGTTGACAAACTCTTCCTCAGTATGCTGATGACAAAGTATGCAGCCAATAGCGTCCATTAGCCTCATTCTCATGTCCAATTATACTTGCTTAGTTGTTTTACTGAAGTAAAGTTTCATCCCTTAATCATGAAGACTAATATTTTGTCCTTATTCTATGTTTATCTTAAATTTATTCAAAAATCATCCTTCAATTAAGGAATCAAGATAAAAGGTTAGACAGCCACTAACTGATACAGTATTTTCAATATTGAAAATAAAAACCAAAAGTAAATTAATGCAACAACAGGATGCAAGCATTCCTTTTAATTTGTCAAATGCATTGATCTTGAATGAGGGCTGATACTTTGTTCTTGGCATTATCACCTCAACAAGGATATGGCAATTGTCATCATGTAGTACTTGAACCATCAAAGTTTCATTTTATGAAAGTCTGGTCTCTTCATCCCAAGTTAAAGAGAGCACAACAAATGAGATAATTTGGTCATTTTTGTTAGTTCTTAAATAAGGCTGTTAAAATATATTCCTCTGAAATGATGTGAATATTAAAAATAATAATGGTAATGTTTCCATTAAGGTAGCAACTCAACTTTCCTGCAGAATGAAACTCAAAAATAAGAATTTAGGTACCAGGTGAATGACAGGTAATTTCTTCTGAAATTTATCTAAAAACTTTCTGCAAAAGAGACTACATTCTCTTTACTCTGATATTTATTTTCTCGGAGTATTTAAGTAAAACAGACAAAATGAGAGAATATATATCAGATTCTATGTTCCTTGTTGCAATTTGAACAGTTTAATTAGGCTCTTGTTTTTTTATGTTTGTGCCAACAACTGTAGTTTTTGTTTTCACGCTAAGAGTAAGATCACAAAATTTAAATGATTTAATGCTTCCCAAATCTTCATAGGTCTAGTGGTGCTTCACACAGTACCACAACCACAATAAATATATTTCAAAAAGCATTTTAGTGCTGTTCAAAAATCAACTATTAATATAGCATCTTACCCATCTTTAGTTTGGTCAGCCACCCCAGCTAGAAGTTGTACAATCTTTGGGTTGTACTGTGGATCTGTGTGTAAGCCCAGATATCTCTGTACAAAGTCTGTCGGAGTCATGTACTGCTCCCCATCCTTGGTCACACTACAAAACTAAAAGAGAAATAAAGTTGTGATAGCAAATAATTGTTAATGGAAAGAATCTAGGATTGCAGTGGAGCAACATTTAACATATACTTATGCCTGAAGTAGTACTTATGGGAGATCAGTTTTCTGAATTAATTTCTGTACTACTTTATGAAAATGACAACGATCAGATGTTGCTACTAGCTGTTCTATAATACAACATCTTCACAGCAGAATAACTGTTTATATATATTTTTAGTATTTAATGCTAATAATTCTTACATAAAAATGCATTTGTAATATTTGCTGTTAAATATTATGGTTTTTCATCATAATGAATCCAAATATTCTTAGTTGTAAAAAAAATCCAACTACTAAATATTCTAGTTGTAAAAAATCCAAAAAGTATATTTAAATGAACATTGTTAGTTTATTCTATTGTGCTGTTATTAACTAGGTATCAACTTTTAAGGTATAAGAATGGAATGAGCACTTCAGCTCACAAGTATAAATGGCAGGACATTGAGAAGTTTTTCGTTTATAGATGGCTTTGGAGAAATAAATTTCAACTTCAATTACCCTCCATATACATCACATAGATATGAATGGCAAGATCAGATTTTAAATAATTAACATTCCTTGATATTTAAATAATTCCAGTAAGATTTTATGATTAGATGCTTCAACTGCACTATTTTAATGCTAATTTTAGGATACCACATATCCTTTGCACTACCAGCATGCATATGCATATCTTCAAAAAAATTATACAGTTAAAATTCCAATAATCTGACATATTTTGGGCTTTGGTGGTGCTGGACTGGCAGATTTTCCATACCATTGAATGTTATTTCTATTATTGTTCCAACACTCTTTTGGATGCCACACAACATTATAATAAATTTCCCAGTGAACCTAGTAAGTTTAAAGGGACCATACAAGCAAGAACCCGAGCTAGTTGGAAGAGAGCATATGAACCGGGACCTGGCGAGTCGGGAAGGAGTGCGGCAACCAGGGACTGGCAAGTCAGAGGTGTGTGCAGCAAACATTACCTGATCAGATGTCAAACCATTGGGGTTTCCAGAAAGCAGACTGATGAAGTTCTACTGTATTTTAAAATTGGTCACAATAAACAATTTTTGTATGTATTTGTCCACAGGATGTAGATGACACTGGTAAGGCTTGCTAGGCTTCAGCGGACTGCTCAAAGTCAACCCCATGGCTGACTGCAAGACCTACTTAGCTAGAGAAATTGAAGGTTGTGATTTTGATCACAGTGGGTTTTGGAGAGGATAGGCAGTGTTGGTAGAGGATTCACATTTAGGGAATCTGGAAGTGTAGCTTTTCCCCAAAAGTTATTTTATAAAAGAATTACTTCTTTTGCTGGGATGACAGGTTTGGCTGCCTTTTGGGTAGGAAAATGTTTCAAAGCAAAATGCCTACAGCCTAAGATGTTTTGCATTTGTGGGGAAGAGATTATGAAAGGGCATGAATCATGAGACTTGGAGGAGATGATGGGTGGCATTCTTGGAAGATTATGGAGAAGGTGTCTGTGATCCCACTGCAGCAGGAAATGAGCCTGGAAATTCAGCAGAAGGATAACTTTGATCCCAAGAGGATGGGGGAGAGAGATTCAGATTCCAGTGCAGTAATGAGGAAGTGGTGCACTGTCAGAGGTGCATCTTTTGGATGACTCCTTAAACTGAGGCCCCAACAATACCATCAGGCGTACTTAGAAGTGGCACTCTTTTGAAGATCATTGGTGGAAAATAATCCTTAGTAAATTTCTCTTCCTTATGAAGAGTGATTATCTGGTTAGTATCAGATTGCTCTTTGTGGATGTCCAAGACACTGGTGCCTCACTTAGCACTTAGGATACATTCCCAGGAATGTGAACATTAATGGAGTCAGCATTAGGAGCCATTATAGCATTATACAGTGACAGCCCTCCCCAATGCCACATGCTGTTGAGTCAGAACCTGGGTATTGGGTACCTGGTGTGAATCCCTGCACCATATAAATGGAAGTTCTTTCTTTCCTTCACAGGGCTATTGACTTTGTCATTATTTTGAGAATCACCTGCTGCGAGCAACCATATTATTTGGAAATAAGTTAAGCCTGACCTGCTCATCTATTCAGTACACAGCAGATATACAAATTATTAACCAAGATAAATCAAACATTACACCAAATTGCTTTCCCCGATGATTTCAAAGTCATAAGCACAGGGAATAAAACCGCAAACCCAAATGTATAATTAACAGCTGAATTAGCACTAATCTAAAAGATCCCAAGGAATTCAATTGTTCAATAATCACTGCTCCATGTGCAAACTTTAATCTAAACCAGAACACATTATATAGAATATATAGATTGTCACCATCATTTTATGCAGTCCCTCAGAATAGAGGATGACCTGCTTCTACTCCACTTTGGTTCTGCTGGACGGGGAGGGCAGGGTGGGTAGTTTGGGAGGTAGTATGCTATTTTGGCCATTTCTGCTGGGGTTCTGTGTCCTCGGACCTAAAAGACTAGAGGTTCTGAATGCCATCCCAAATGTTCTTCTGTAGCAGCTGCTACCGTGATGCGAAAATAAAGACGTGAGCCTGTGACCTGTTGAACAAGACTGATTTATTTTCGCGCCTTCCGCGGGCCTTTTATGGAGCGCAGTTCCCGCCTACCGAACTTGGAAATGACGTACGTACTACATCATCAACTTTCCACGCACGCAGGGTTTTCCCGTCACTCAGGGAAGACGAAGGCCCAGCACCATCTTGGGCCTCGCCATGGCGACGACGCACGCCCTGACCGCTGAGCCGGTTCACTTGCTCAGACAGTGAGTCGCTACACAACCCACCCGCACCACCCCCCCCCCCCCCCCCCCCCCCCCCCGAGAACCGGAGATACGGTCCCCAAAGTTCACGGGCTGTGCTACCCGTTGCCTGGGTGGTCAGCCTCTGCATCGCGGTGTTGGGACCTCAACCGGTTGTTGTAAGTCCAAATGGGCCGGTTTGAGGTGGTCCGTTGTGAAGACTTCTTCCTTGCTCCCACTGTCCAAAATAAAGGTGGACCCATTGTTTCTGACGACCCGGAACGGCCCCTCGTATGGTCGTTTTAACGGTGCCCATGGTGTGCCCGTGAACAAAAACGAACTTAGTCTCGGAGTTCCTTGGGCATACATGATGGGGACTGACCATGTTGCGAAGTGGGAATCGGTGCCAGGCTGCCAAGCCTCTCGCGCAGCCTTCCTGGGACAGCCGCAAGTTGTTCCTCTGGCCCCTTAAGAGTGGGTATGAACTCCCCTGGGACGACCGGGGCACACCGTACACAAGTTCAGCTGACGAAGCATGGAGATCCTCCTTGGGGGCAGTGCGTATGCTGAGCAGGACCCAAGGCAGTTCATCAATCCAGTTAGGACCTGTGAGGTGGGCCATCAGGGCTGATTTCAGCTGGCAGTGGAAACGCTCTACCAACCCGTTTGACTGAGGGTGGTAGGCTGTGGTGGTGTGCAGTTGTGTTCCTAGCGTGTTCGCTAATGCAGACCATAGGCTGGAGGTAAATTGAGCGCCTCTGTCCGAAGTGATGTGGGCCGGAACACCAAAACGCGAGACCCAAGTTGTGAGCAGCGCCCGGGTGCAGGAATCGGTCGTGATGTCTGAAAGGGGGGTTGCCTCTGGCTACCTCATGAAGCAGTCCACAATGGTAAGGAGATACCGCGCCCCTCTTGAAACAGGCAGGGGCCCGACGAGGTCAACGTGAATGTGGTTGAACCTTCTGCGGGTAGGCTCAAACTGCTGCAATGGGACCTTGGTGTGTCGTTGGATTTTTGATGTCTGGCAGTGCGGACAAGTCTTGGCCCACTCACTGAACTGCTTGCGCAGGCCGTTTCAAATGAACCAGCTGGCAACTAGTCGGACAGTCGATCTGATGGACGGGTGCGCCAACCCGTGTACTGAGTCAAAAACGCGTTTCCGCCAGGCTGCAGGGACTAATCGGGTGGGGCTGACCTGTTGCGACGTCGCACAGGAGGGTTTGTTGATCTGGGCCGACTACAAAATCTTGGAGCTGCCGGCCTGAAACTGCGGTTCTGTAGCTGGGCAGCTTGTCGTCGGCTTGCTGTGTGTCAGCCAGGGCCACGTAGTCTACACCCAGGGACAGGCTGTGGGTGGTCGGTCTGGATAGTGCGTCAGCAGCGACATTGTCCTTTCCAGAGACATGTTGGATATCTGTTGTGAACTCGGAAATGTAGGACAAATGTCGCTGCTGGTGGGCCAACCAGGGATCGGAGACCTTAGAGAAGGCGAAAGACAGTGGCTTGTGATCAGTGAAAGCGGTGAAAGGTCTGCCTTCTAAAAAAAGTACCGAAAATGTCTGATCGCCAGGTACAGCGCTAGTAGTTCTTGATCAAAGGCACTATATTTAAGTTCAGGTGGTCTAAGGTGCCTGCTGAAAAATGCCAAGGGTTGCCAACGGTCTTCGATTAGTTGTTCTAGTACCCCGCCGACCGCAGTGCTGGATGCGTCCACTGTGAGGGCGGTTGGGACGTCTGTCCTGGGATGTACCAGCATCGCGGCGTCTGCTAGGGCTTGTTTGGCCTTAACAAAGGCAGCCGCGGCCTCGTCATTCTTGGCGAGGTCTTTGCCCTTGCCAGCCATCAGCGAGAACAAAGGGCGCATGATACGGGCTGCTGCAGGGATGAAACGATGGTAAAAGTTGACCATGCCAACAAACTCCTGCAGGCCTTTGACCGTGTTGGGATGGGCAAAATGGCGGATAGCGTCTACCTTGGCGGGTAGAGGTGCTGCTCCCTCACTGGTGATTCTGTGAATGAGAAAATCGATAGAGTCGAGGCCAAATTGGCACTTGGCTGGGTCGATAGTGAGGCCGAAATCACTGAGGCGGGAGTACAGTTGGCGGAGGTGGGAAAGATGTTCTTGGCAGTTACAGCTGGCAATCAGAATGACATTTAAATAAATGAACACGAAGTCCAGGTCACAGCCTACCACGTCCATCAGCCGCTCGAAGGTCTGCGCGGCGTTCTTAAGGCCAAACGGCACCCGAAGGAATTCGAAGAGGCCGAACGGAGTGATGATCGCAGTTTTGGGGACGTCGTCAGGGTGGACCGGGATTTGGTGGTATCCCCAGACGAGGTCCACCTTGGAGAAGATGTGGGCCTCATGTAGATTTGCTGCAAAGTCCTGGATATGAGGGACGGGGTAGCGGTCTGGGATGGTGGCTTCGTTTACCCTGCGGTAGTTGCCACAGGGCCTCCACCCGCCGGTGGCTTTGGGGACCACATGCAGGGGGGAGGCCCAGGGGCTGTCTGACCTGCCAACGATTCCTAGCTCCTCCATGCGGCGGAACTCCTCCTTTGCCAGGCGGAGCTCGTTGGGAGGGAGTCGTCATGCTCAAGCAGGAAGGGGTGGCCCTGTTGTGGTGATGTGGTACCGCACCCCATGTTTGGGCATCGAATTTGTGAACTGAGGTGCCAGGACCGATGGGAACTCGGCTAGGAGCTTGGTGAACTCATTGCCAGACAGGGAAACGGAGTCCAGGCGCAGGGCTGGTAGGCTGGCTTCTCCCAGAGAGTAAGTCTGGAAAGTTCTGGAGTGCACTAGCCATTTCCCTCGTAGGTCAACTAACAGGTTGTGGGCCCAGAAGAAATCGGCTCCCAGGAGTGGCTGGGCGACAGCGACAAGGGTAAAGTTCCAGGTAAAACGGCTGTCGTTGAATTGTAATTGGATTGTACAGGTACCAAAAGTTCGTATCGTCGTGCTGTTTGCGGCTTTGAGGGCGGGTCCCTGTTGCCTGCTGCGAGTGTCGCGGCCGATCGGGGGCAAAACACTGACCTCTGCTCCCATATCGATGAGGAAGCGATGGCCGGACTGCTTGTCCCAAACGAATAGGAGGCTGTGTTCATGGCCAGCCACCGTAGCCATCAGCGGCGGCTGGCCCTGGCCGTTTCCCTGAAACTTGCAGGGTGGGCGTCATCGACGGGCCTCCACGCCCCACCTCTGATGGTAGAAACACAGCTGGTTATCAGTGTTTCTGGGGTGTGGTCGCTCAGCTGCTGGGACTGGTTTAGGTAGGCGTTGGGCATTTGGTTGGCGATTTGGCCGACGAACAGCTCTCTCATTTGGCCTTCCACAGGATATCTGCCCGAGCAGCTACCTCACGTGGGTTGCTGAAGTCAGCGTCGGCCAGCAACAGGTGAATGTCATCGGGCAGCTGCTCGAGGAAGGCCTGCTCGAACATCAGGCAGGGCTTGTGTCCCTCAGCCAAAGCCAGAATCTCGTTCATCAGGGCCGATGGAGATCTGTCCCCCAGGCCATCGAGGTGAAACAGGTGGGCGGGGCGCTCGCGACGGGAGAGGCCGAAGGAGAAGAGCCTTGAAGGCCGGGTACTCATCTTCCTCTGGAGGAGATTGGACAGTCTCAGACCTGGGCGGCTGTCTCCTGGTCCAGAGAGCTGACCACGTGGTAGTACCGTGTGGAGTCGGAGGTGATCTGCCACAGTTGAAACTGGGCTTCGGCCTGGTCGAACCACACGCGGGACCGAAGCGTCCAAAAGGTGGGCAGCTTGAGAGCCACTGTGTTGGCTGCTGTGTTGTCAATCATTCTGTGGGTCCAAAATCCATTTGGACCGTCGGGGTCACCAATGTAGCAGCTGCTACCACGATGCAAAAACAAAGACGTGAGCCTGTGAACTGTTGAACAAGACTGATTTATTTTCGCGCCTTCCGCGGGCCTTTTAAGGAGCGCGGTTCCCGCCCTCCAAACTCAGAAATGACGTACGCACTACATCATCAACTTTTCGCATGTGCGGGTTCTCCCCCGTCGCTCGGGGAAGACGAAGGCCCAGCGCCATCTTGGGCCTCGCTGTTGCGACGACGCGCGCTCCAACCACCAAGCCGGTTCACTTGCTCGGACGGTGAGTCGCTACACTTCCTCCATTTTGAGCAGTCATAGGCCTAACATTCCTACAAGTCAGTGATGATGTTGTACTCATAGAGTAATACAGCACAGATACAGGCCCTTTGGCCCAATAAGTCCATGCCAACCACTGTGCCCACCCAGCTAGTCCCAATATTCTGTGTTTTGAAAGTGGTTTTGAGAACATCCATGAATGTTCTTTTTGAAATTTCTGGATGCTCTTGTCCCTCTCAATTGATGTCAAAGACTTTTGCCAGCTAGAAAAGGATTTTTCCCCCCCACATAGTGATTGGGGTTATTCTCTTTTTAAATTGCAAGCTCTGTAATTATGTTGTTTTTGAATGATACTCTCACATTGCATACGAGTATTATTCTGCTAAAATGGAGGTGTTCCTAAACAATATAATTATTCACTAACAGTTCACGGGAAAGAGAATATGAGCCCACAAGAGGGGTAGGGGAGATTGAGAAATGAAAGCAAGCAGCAGCACAGCTTTAGGCTGAAACAATTAACACCTGTTTTACATCAACTCCTAAATTCTAAACTATCCAGGAAGAGCAAAATGACTGAGCAAAGTGAGTGAGAGAAAGAGCACTGGCATGGCAGACAAAGCCAAGGCTATGGTCCGATTTAAAAATAAAGATGGAGCACTACGGTTTAAAGTCTATGATTGAGAAATTAGATTGCATTGGAAATTGTGCACTGGAATTACAAAGTATGGGTGTCAGATTTGACCTGGTGCTGGTGACACCTAAAATTTGTGCTCCTGCCTGATAATCATGATTGAAACATCCCACCAATGCCAACTGTGGTATCTATTGTAATAGCTCTTTTACAGGAGTGTAATATTATTAGATGCTTGCACTGGCTGATGCTTACTAGTGCTGACTGGAACTGTGGGTTTAAAGAAGACATACCCGTTGCCTCCAAATATTAATGGAACTCATTTCAAATCCTCAGGAAGATAGCTACAAGCCACATTGAAATACAGGTTGGGTAAGTACCTTAATTTTGTAATGCTGCTCTGACATCCCAATAAATGAGATGGAGGAGGAGGAGAAGATATAGAAGAGTTTCTATAAGCTCAAATCTCCAAGTTGCCATCCAGGTCCATCATTAGGTACCAATGAGAGGAGATGGCGAATGAAGTCAAAAATCAAGAATGAAATACTCAGGATCTGGATGCAGTGCCAAGAAGATTAATGATCTCATAGGAAAACATCAAAAAAATCTCATCTTCCAATAACTGCTCCACTGACCACACAGACTGATCCATGCCATTGACCTACTCTCATCAAATAGCTCTTATCAACCACATGGTTACTTTTACTCCAACGTTCACAGCTTATACACATTCCTTGCTAATCAACCACGGCTGGAACATCCTCCGGATACACTCCAACATACAAGCTCATTTAGAGAAATGACGCAAAATGCCTTCCAGGAATTGACCTTCAGTGAACAATGATGTATCCAACAGTTCATTGGCACAGAAGCAGATTGGCCATTATTAGAAGATCATTGATTCCACAATCTTTTCTAACTTATGACATGCAGGTTGCGTAAGCATGCATCTCTTTCTTCCCCTTCCATTTCTGCTCCTCTTTTCAGAACTTGTGGCTCATCCTTTCCAGCATGAAAGCGATGGCCAGCCCTAGTTCCACTTGCAAACCCAAATCAATGAAATATATGACAGCTGAGATTTCAATATCTAAGCAGTTGCTCTCCAATTGCAGAGATGCAGGGGAGAATTGCAGAAGTGAACAGTGGCCCCTCACAAGCTGAGATGGGGAAATTTTTAAAAAATGGATACAAGGATAATGTAGGAACGTGAAACAAATATTTTGTACATCTTCCTGGCAAAACACTAAACAAATCTTCTGGATCTAATGCCCTATACCCCATTTTTTTTTAAATGGCTGCAGAGATTGTGGATACATCCATTGCCTTCTTCAAAAATCCTGTAATTACTGAAACTGGTAAGCAGTAAACTGATCATTACCATTCAAGACTGGAGGGAAAGAGAAAAGAGGGAACTACAAACCAGTTAATTTACAACAGGACTCAGGAAAAGACCAAAATACATTACCAAGGAAGTGATATGACAGCACTTAGCATAACATCATGGCAGATGGAGTTCAATCCGGAGAAGTGTGAGGTGGTACACTTTGGAAGGACAAACTCCAAGGCGGAGTACAAGGTTAATGGCAAGATACTGGGTCGTGTGGAGGAGCAGAGGGATCTGGGGGTTCATGTCCACAGATCCCTGAAAGTTGCCTCACAGGTGGATAGGGTAGTTAAGAAAGCTTATGGGATGTTGGCTTTCATAAGTCGTGGGATCGAGTTTAAGAGCTGTGAGGTAATGATGCAGCTCTACAAAACTCTGGTTAGACCACAGTTAGAGTACTGTGTCCAGTTCTGGTCGTCTCATGATAGGAAGAATGTGGAAGCATTGGAAAGGGTGCAGAGGAGATTTACCAGGATGCTGCCTGGATTAGAGAGTATGGATTATGAGGAGAGACCAAGGGAGCTAGGGCTTTACTCTTTGGAGAGGAGGAGGATGAGAGGAGACGAGAGACTTAAGGGGAATCGATGAGTAAACAACCAGTGCCTCTTTCCCAGGGCACCAATGCTCAATACAAAAGGGCATGGCTTTAAAGTAATGGGTGGGAAGTTCAAGGGAGATATCAGAGGAAGGTTTTTCACCCAGAGAGTGGCTCGTGCATGGAATGCGCTGCCTGGGGTAGTAATGGAGGCAGATACGTTGGCCAAGTTCAAGAGATTGTTACATAAGCATATGGAGGAATTTAAAATAGAGGGATATGTGGGAGGAAGGGGTTAGATAGTCTTAGGCGTGGTTTAAAGGTCGGCACAACATGGTGGGCCAAAGGGCCTGTATTGTGCTGTATTGTTCTATGGTTCTATCATTAAACAGAATCACATAGTTCAGTGAAAGGGAATAGTCCATCATGAACATATTTAGCCTCTTTAAGGAGAGATAAAGGATGCCTGGATGTTATACACTTGGATTTCCAAAAGACATTTGATAAGGCACTAAATAAAAAGTTACTAAACAAAACAAGAGCTTACAGGGTTATATTAGCACAATGGAGAACTGGTTAACAAACAGAGGTTTCCTTAAGAACACATATGGAAAACAAGCTGTGATGAGAACACAAAAAGTGTCAGGGAGGGAGGATGATCCTGAAAAGTATAGAATCAGCCATCTTCATCCCCCTCCTGGTTCCATCCACCCACTGCACACAAACAGTTCACCCACAGGTTTCCTCCCCCTCTGGTTCTATCTGCCATTCACCTCTCCTGCAATGGTTCCCATTCTCACCTCCTTTACCAGAGTCCAGCACTGGTCACCCTTTGTGTTCCTGCTTATCCCCCTCCAACAGCTGTCTCCAATCTTCACATGCACCTTCCCCCACCTTGCTCCATCTGCCTCTCAATATTTTTTTCCTCTCTTTGTTTGCCTCCATCTATCATTTACCTGCCACTGTCTCTCAACTCCACCCATGCTCTCCTCTCCTACTTGGCCTGTCATCTTACAACCCTCCTAATTCCACCAATCACCTCTGATTCCTGTTTAACCACTTCCCTTCCACTCTTTATACAGGCCATCCCTCTGTCCTGATGCAGAGTTTTGACCCAAAACATTAACAATTCCTTTCCTCCTACAGATGCTGCTTGACCCGCTGCGTTCTTCCAGCAGATTGCTTGTTGCTAAAGAATAGAATCAATTTGATGCAAGTTGGAAAGCAAGAAAGGAGGAAAGGTAAGGAAACCAGACCATCAATGGATGACAAAAAAGTAATGATGATGAAAGAAAAGAGTGGTACATGTTAGGTGAGTAAGTCTAACAAGAAAACAAGAAAAATGCAAATGCTGAGCATTTGAAATAAAGACAGAAAATGCTGGAAATACCCAGCTTCTGTGGAAAGAGAAAAGCAAAATTAACATTCTAGGTCAGTGATCTTTCATTAGATCTCAAATGGTTACAAAACATTAACTGTGTTTTTCTCTCTCTCCACTCATGCTGCCTGACCTGCTGGATAAATGTCTATAGATATAAAAATGCTAAATTGGTTTTATGAGGAGAGGTGGAGCTGATTGGGAATAAAGACTGTGATCTATGCTTTGAGACAGAAGGCACGGCTGGAATATTGAATGAATACTTTTTAAAATCAGTCTTTACCAAGGAAGGGAATGCTGTCAAAACTTTAGTAGAAGAGGCAATAATACAGTTAATGGATGGGGTAAAAATTGATAAAGAGGAGATATGAGAAAGGCAGGCTATCCTTAAAATGTAATGGGATGCATCCCAGGTTGTTAAGAAAGGTTACTAGACATAGCAGTTGCAAAAGGTCTTGCCATAATTTTTCAATTCTTCCGAGACACAGGAAATATGCCAGAAGACTGGAAAATGACAAAAATAAAACCCATATTCAAAGAAAGAATGCAAGTACAAGGCAGACAAAGGCAAGCCATTCAATTTTACTTTTATTCCAGGAAAGCTTTTGTGAACAATAATAAAGGGAAATATTAAAAGGCACTTGAAGTGTGAGTTGACAAAGGGAAGCCAGCCCAATATATTAAAAGACAAATAGTGTTTCAGAAAGCCCGACTGAATTTTTTTGTTGAGACAGCAGAAACTGAAGAAGGGAATGTATTAGGTGTTATCTACGATATTTAGGCTTTTGATAAAGTCCTACACAAAAGGCTGCTCAGCTCAAGAACGTTATTCCTTGCAGACACCACCTACCCAACTGCAAAAGAGCAGTCATCCACTAGCCTGGACAAGGTACTCCTAGACAAGAACATGCGTAACAGCTATTATTTGACATAATTATTTTTTTCTTTGCTCAGATGTTCAAAGATGATCTGCTTTGGTCTTGTATTCATCAACTGCAGATAAGAGGATGCTGCAAGGGTTAGCAACAGAGGGAAAGTAAAATGAGGACCATTTCATAACGACGAAATTTACTTCTATTCAACAATATACACTTAAAATTACTTATCCACTTCCACTAATTTACTTACTTAAATATCTTTTTTTTTAAAATATTGTTCAAATAATATCACCAATTCTTGCTGACAATATCTCTGTCAACTTGCTCCCTATGGAGAAACAGTATCACTGACACAAACTCCCAGATTTCCTCCTTTAAATATACAGTGGCATGCAAAGATTTGGGCACCCCTGATCAAAATTTCTGTTACTGTGAATAGCTAAGCAAGTAAAAGATGACCTGATTTCCAAAAGGCATAAAGTTAAAAATGACACATTTCTTTAATATTTTAAGATTACTTTTTTATTTCCATCTTTTACAGTTTCAAAATAACAAAAAAGGAAAAGGGTCCGAAGCAAAAGTTTGGGCACCCTGCATGGTCAGTACTTAGTAACACCCCCTTTGGCAAGTATCACAGCCTGTAATCGCTTTCTGTAACCAGCTAAGAGTCTTTCAATTCTTGTTTGGGGGATTTTCACCCATTCTTCCTTGCAAAAGGCTTCTAGTTCTGTGAGATTCTTGGGCCGTCTTGCATGCACTGCTCTTTTGAGGTCTATCCACAGATTTTCGATGATGTTTAGGTCGGGGGACTGTGAGGGCCATGGCAAAACCTACAGCTTGTACCTCTTGAGGTAGTCCATTGTGGATTTTGAGGTGTGTTTAGGATCGTTATCTTGTTGTAGAAGCCATCCTCTTTTCATCTTCAGCCTTTTTTTTTAAATAGACGGTGTGATGTTTGCTTCCAGAATTTGCTGGTATTTAATTGAATTCATTCTTCCCTCTACCAGTGAAATGTTCCCCGTGCCACTGGCTGCAACACAAGTCCAAAGCATGATCGATCCACTCCCATGCTTAACAGTTGGAGGGGTGTTCTTTTCATGAAATTCTGCACCCTTTTATCTCCAAACATACCTTTGCTCATTGCGGCCAAAAAGTTCTATTTTAACTTCATCAGTCCACAGGATTTGTTTCCAAAATGCATCAGGCTTGTTTAGGTGTTCCTTTGCAAACTTCTGATGCTGAATTTTGTGGTGAGGACGAAGGAAAGATTTTCTTCTGATGACTCTTCCATGAAGGTCATATTTGTGCAGGTGTCGCTGCACAGTAGAACATTGCACCACCACTCAAGAGTCTGCTAAATCTTCCTGAAGGTCTTTTGCAGTCAAACGGGGGTTTTGATTTGCCTTTCTAGCAATCCTACGAGCAGTTCTCTTGGAAAGTTTTCTTGGTCTTCCAGACCTCAACTTGACCTCCACCATTCCTGTTAACTGCCATTTCTTAATTACATTACGAACTGAGGAAAGGTCTGAGACCTTGGTAAAAGTTATATAAGAGCTCAAATCTCTTGGGGTGCCCAAACTTTTGCATGGTGCTCCTTTCCTTTTTTCCACTCTAAAATTGTACAAAACAAATACACTAATCTTGCTTAAAATGTTGAAAGGAATGTTTCATCTTTAACTTTATGACTTTTGGAGATCAGTTCATCTTCTACTCACTTAACTATTCACAGTAACAGAAATTTTGACCAGGGGTGCCCAAACTTTTGCATGCCACTGTATGTATGTGGAGCCACCCGACAATGGGACATTATCCATTTGTAATTTATTTCAGCAAAATACCACTATTGTTATATTTCGTTTATGTAATCAAAATCTTTCTTGCAAGAAAAAGATGAATAAATTAACAGGAGAAAAAGGAGTCAGACTCTAATACCACAGAGTGCTTTATTAGTTGCCAAGTCACTATTGGTAGAGAAGGTCAATGACAGAAATCCATCTGCCTGCTCAGAAATAATCTATGAGGATACCAAGCAGAAATTGGCTTTTCACCAGCTTTGATATGTACATTGCCACTAAATAAAGTTGTTAACCTTTCCTTCACATCTTGGTAACCTTGAAGGCAATAGTCCCATCCCACAATAACTGTTTTGCATGTCACTCTAAGAGTAACACCTGTTTTTCAAGGTCCCCCTAAAATTTCAACAATTTTATATCAATCTAGTCTGCTTATAACTTAATTTTCTCTTGTTTGTTGTCAAGCATCTTTGGTAAATCTCATACATTACTCTCCTTGCAATTGCAATCACAAAAAAAGGAAAATTGCTGTTTTGGTATACTTGTGAAGTTGTGCAAACTGGCTTGTGGCTGGGACCTGGAATGCAATGGCTGCTGATATAGTGAAGGCAGGTTCAAATGTGCCCTTCAAAGGGGGAATTGGATAAATACTTGAAAATGTAACCATTTGCAAGGTGAAAGGTCAGGAGGTGAAACCAGCAAGTTGCTCTAGTAGACAGCAGGCATGGAAATAATGGGCCAAATGACCACCTTCTGTGTTGTAAACCTTCAGTGACTTTAAGCACCATTTACAGCATGCTAATTTGTTAAGAACTGGAAAATCACCCCTGGTATCTCCTCTGGCAGGAAAGTTACCTCTCCTGTGCATTATGATACTACAAATTACTGTTACATGAGAATCAATCATCATCACCACAAAATGAATGTGACAGACTTTATCAATATGCATAAATATATACTACACACTTCAAAAGCCAATTTATACTAACACTTGTGGTTAAAAGGTTATAAATACAATTCAATTGGACTGTTATGAGCTTTCATATTTTCAGATTTTAATCGGTGAAGACTTCACAAATACATTTTACTTTTCCATCGTCTCGTTTTGTCCAGAGCCATTTTAACCTTAACCTTTCTTTCCCCCTCTTGTTCTTTATCCAATTTGGCACTGAATTCAGAATCAGGTTTATTATCACTGACATATGATGTGAAATTTGTTGTTTTGCGGCAGCAGTACAGTGCAAAGACATAAAAATCAATAAATTACAAAAATAAATAAATAGTGCAAAAAAAAGGAATAATGAGGTAGTTCTCATGGGGTTCATGGATCATACAGATATCTGAGGGCAGAGAGGAAGAAGCTGTTCCTGAATCATTCAGTGTGGGTCTTCAGACTCCTGCACCTCCTCCCTAATGGTAGTAACGAGAAGTGGGCATGGCCAGATAGTGCAGGTCCTTAATGACAGATGCCGCCTTCTTGAGGCGCCACTTCTTGAAGACGTCCTCAGTGGTGGGGATGGTTGTGTCTGTGATGGAGCTGGCTGAGTCTATGGCCCTCTGTAGCCTTGTGATCCTGTGCATTGGAGGCTCCATACCAGGCTGTGATGCAACCAGTCAGGATGCTCTCCAGCATACATCTATAGAAATTTGCAAGAGTCTTCAGTGACATACCAAATCTCCTCAAACTCCTAATGAAGTAGAGCCGCTGGCAGGCCTTCATGATTGCAATGAAGTGTTGGGCCCAGCATAGGTCCTCTGAGGTGTTGGTGCCCAGGAATTTGAAGTTGCTCACCCTTTCCGCTGATGACCCCTCAATGAGGACTGGTGTGTGTTGTCCCGACTTCCCCTTCCTGAAGTTCACAATCAGTTCCTTGATCCTGCTGATGTTGAGTGTGACGTTGTTGTTGCAACACCACTCAACCTGCTGATCTACCTCACTCCTGTAAGCCTCCTCATCGCCATCTGAGATTCTACCAACAACAGTGGTGTCATTGACGAATTTAGAGATGGTGTTTGAACTGTGCTTAGCCACACAATCATGAGTGTAGAGAGAGTAGAGCAATAGGTTAAGCACGCATCCTTGAGATGCGCCTGTATTGATTGTCAGCAAGGAGATGTTACTGCTGATCTACATTGACTGTAGTCTCCCTGTAAGAAAGTCAAGGATCCCGTTGCAGAGGGAGGTACAGAGAGACAGGTTTTGAAGCTTAGTTATTAGTACAGAGGGAAGGATGGTGTTGAACGCCGAGCTGAAATTGATAATATGCCTGACATATGTCTTGCGGTTGTCTAGTTGCTCGAAAGCAGAGTGGAGAGCCAGTGAGATTGCGTCTGCTGTAGACCTGTTGTGGCAGTAGGCAAACTGCAGTGGGTCCAGGTCCTTGCTCAGGCAGAAGTTAATTCTAGCCATAACCAACCTCTCGAAGCACTTCACCACAGTAGATGAGAGTGCTACAGGGCAAAAGTCATTGAGGCAGCTCACCCAGCTCTTCTTGGGCACTGGAATGATTGCTGCCCTTTTGAAGCAGGTGGGAACCTCAGACCACAGCTGTGAGAGGTTGAAGATGTCCTTGAACACTCCAGTCAGTTGGTCAGCACAGGTTTTCAGTACCCTGACAGGGTGCCTTGCGAGGGTTCACCCTCTTGAAGGATATTTGGACATCATCCTCCAAGATAGAGATCACAGGGTCTTCGGATGCTGTGGGAATTCGCACTGCTGTAGTGTTATTCTACCTTTCAAAGCACGCACAAAAAGCATTGAGCTCGTCGGGGAGTGAAGCATCACTGCCATCTGTGCTGTTAGGTTTTGCCATATGGGAAGTAATGGCATGCAAACCCTACCACAGCTGTCATTCATCAAAATGTGTCTCCAGCTTCAATCAGAATTGCCTTTTCACTCTCGCGATGGCCTTCTGTAGGTCATACCTCAACTTCTTGTAGGATTTTGGATCACCAGTCTTGAACGTCACAGATCTAGCCCTCAGCAGACTGCAAATCTCTTGGTTCATCCAGGGCTTCTGGTTTGGGAAAACTCGGTATGTTCTCCAAGGCACATAGTCGTCCACACAGGTATTGGTGAAGTCAGTGACGGCTGTGGCATTTTCATTCAGATGAGGATGAATCCCTGAATATGGTCCAGTCCACCAATTCAAAGCAGTCCTGTAAATGCTCCTCCACCTCCCTTGACCATACATTCACCGTCCTCACCCCTGGTGCTGTGGTCTTCAGTCTCTGCCTATATGCCGGGAGTAGAAGTACAGCTAGGTGATCGGACTTGCCAAGTGTGGAGGCGGGATGGCACAGTAAGCGTTCTTGATGGTGGTGTAACAGTGATTGAGTGTGTTGGCTCCTCTGGTTCTGCAGGTGACACATTGGCGGTGGATGGTCAGAGACTTCTTCAAGTTAGCCTGGTTGAAGTCCCCCGCAATGATTGGGAAGGCATCAGGATATGCTGTCACATGATTGTTAATCACAGTGCTCCGCTCCCCCAGTAACAGCTTGACATTTGCTGGGGTGGAATGTACACCGCTACCGGGATGACGGCAGAGAACACCCTTGGCAGGTAGAACAGACAACACTTGGCTGCCAGATGTTCCAGGCCAGGGGAACAGGACTGAGACAGAACCACCGCATCTGTGCACCATGAAGAGTTAATCATGAAGCAAACACCACGGCCTCTGCCTTTACCTGATGCCACTGTCTGGTCCATGTGGTAGACGAAGCCCTCAGGCTGGAGCGCTGTTTCCAGAGTGCTGGGGGTGAGCCGTGTCTCTGTGAAGCAGAGTACACAACAGTCCCTGATGTCTTTCTGGTACCGCTGTCTTGCTCGGAGGTATTCAATTTTATTTTCCAGAGACTGCACATTAGCCAAAAAGATGGTAGAGAGGGAGGGTGGTCCTTAGGGCCCTGCACTTCAGTTCTGAAGTGTCAGTCATTCTAATTGACACTTCCTTATCAATCTATTCCTTAAGGAGATACTTAATTGCTTAACTCTTTCCACTCATTTCCCAGATCCATACTTTTTCCTGTGGCATTTTCAATTCAAACTTTCAACAGTTTGTCCTGCAAAAAATGCAAAAAGCTATACGTGCAAGGGCAAGTCTAATCATCATTTTATTAGATTACTTCCTGCAATGAATGATGGAACATCAAGATGAATTACAAATGACATTAAAATTTCCCTATGAACATCCAAACACCACATGGCTAAAAGTGACGTCAAATTTGCAGAGCTATGACAAAAGAGCAGAAAAATGAGATGAACAAGATAGCTCTTCTAAAGAGTCAGCACAATTATAATAAGCCAAATTTCTTTATGATACTCGAAATAACCATTGATCATCACTATTAAATGCATGTGACAGACTTTAACAATATGCATAGTATAAATCTACATAAGGATTTCAGAAGCTCATTTTTAATTAGTATTTATCTCTTTAACTATAAATGTTATCCATCTGGGCTGATAAACAATCCCAGTAACCCACCATTCACTCACATCTTAGTCAATAATCATCATTTAAATCATTGAGAAAAACAAAGATTAAATTTGCAACTCTCATGAGTTACTTTACGATGTACTAATTCCATAAAGATATATTAAAAAAAATGTTTCCAATCATTAAATCTCTCAGATCCTCTCTTTCCTCCTAACCTTCTCCAATTGCGGTGGTTGCAGAAAACTAGCTGCTGCAGATGTCATTAAACCTCTTACCAAGTGACTGCAATTTTAACCACAGGTTGTAGTACATATTTTCCACCTCCGCAGAATCAACCATCTTACTTTGATATGGCATCCAATTCAGTAGCCTAGTCCAGTGCCAATGACATTCATCCAGCTCAGTAAGTTAATTGGCATTTACATCCCAAATAACTACATTCAAATAAACCTGCTACCAGGCTGTTATAAAAGTAATTTTAATGAAAGCATTTAAAATAAATTTTTGCTGAAATTTCCTTTTTCTCCCAATTTTTTTGAACAATTTTATGCTTCCTCCACTGACAATCAATGCTCAAAAGACAGACTATTCCAGATTACTAAGATTTAGAACATAGAACACTAAAGCACAGTACAGGCCCTGTGACCCACAATGCCAAAATTTTATCCTGCTCTAAGATCTATCTAACCCTTCCGTCCCACATACCCATCTATTTTTCTATCATTCATGTGGCTATCTAAGAGTCTCTTAAATGTCCATAATGTATCTGCCCCCACAACCTCTGCAGGCAGTGTGTTCCACACACCCACCACTCTCTGTGTAAAAAACTTACCCCTGACATCCCCCTTATACCTTCCTCCAATCACCTTAAAATTATGTCCCCTCATATTAGCCATTAGCACCCTGGGAAAAAGTCTCTGACTGTCCACTCGATCCATGCCTCTTATCCTCTTGTACACCTCTATCAATTCACCTCTCATCCTCCTTCTCTCCAAAGAGAAAAACCCTAGCTCGCTCAACCTATCCTCGTAAGAAATGCTCTCTAATCCAGGCAACATCCTGGTAAATCTCCTCTGCACCCTCTCTAAAGCTTCCACAACCTTCCTATAATGAGGCGACCAGAACTGAACACAATACTCCAAGTGTGGTCTAACCAAAATTCTATACAGCTGCAGCATCACCTCACGGCTCTTGAACTCAATACCCCGACTAATGAAGGCCAATACTCCATACGCCTTCTTAACAACCCTATCAACTTGCAGTGCAACCTTGAGGGATCTATGGACGTGGACGCCAAGAACCCTCTGTTCCACACTGCTAAGAGTCCTGCCATTAACCTTGTATTCTGCCTTCGAATTCGATCTCCCAAAGTGTATCACTTCACACTTATCTGGGTTGAACTCCATCTGCCACTTCTCAGCCCAGCTCTGCATTCTATCAATATCCCGTTGTAATCTACAGTAACTTTCTACACTATCCACACCACCACCAACCTTTGTATCATCAGCAAACTTACTGACCCACCTGCCCCTCACAAAGCCATGCTGACTGTCCCTAATCAGCCTATGCTTCTCTAAATGCCTATAAATCCTGTCTCCAATAATCTTCTCCAGTAATTTGCCCACCACTGAAGTTAGACTCACTGGTCTGTAATTCCCAGGGTTATCCCTACTCCCTTTCTTAAACAAAGGAACAACATTTGCCACCCTCCAATCATCTGGCACTACTCCTGTGGCCAGTGAAGATGCAAAGCTCGTCGCCAAAGGCACAGCACTCTCTTCCCTTGCTTCCCGTAATAACCTTGAATATATCCTGTCCGGCCCCAGTGACTTCTCTATCCTAATGTTTCTCAATAGTTCCAGCACATCCTCTTTCCTCACGTTTGCATGCCCTAGCACATCAGTTTAATTTTTAGTACATACTGAACTGGGTTCAGCAACTTTTGTACAATGCTAAACTTGGACCAAGCATGCATGCCCTTCTAATAAGCAACAGATTTAGCCTTGTACTCCTCTAGAATGAAGCACAGCCAGCTAGCTAGAGTTACAATATCGTTAGATCAACTTAGGCAATATGCAAATAACTAAATACAGCTGAGCTCGTAAATCCTTCTCGAACCCATACAATTTAAATTGGCAACAAACGTGCCTGCTAACACAAGAGTAAAATAACAGTGGTGCCTCGACTAGAGCCACTGCCTCAGCACGAGAGACCTGGATTCAGTCCTGATCTGGGTGCTATCTCTGAAGACATACTGTAGGTTGGAAGATTAATTAGCCACTGTAAACTGCTCCTAGTGTGCAAGTAAGTGGAAGGAACTGGGGAAGTTGATGAAAATGTGGGGGAAATGAAAAAAATGGGATTAATGTAGGATTACTGTAAATGGCTGGTTGAGGGTTGGTGTGGACTCAGTGGGTCAAAGGGCCTGTTTCCGTGTTGTATCTCTCTGTGATTCTATGACAAATCAAGGCCATCTCACTGAATTTCAGCAGAACTTATCAACTCTTTTGATTTCACACGCTTCAGTAATTTCCAGCTATTAAAGTTTAACTGAAAATACAACTCACTGCTAACCCTGAAAACAAAAAATTAACTACTCTTAAGTAGTTATTTCCTGTGATATAATAGTGACTAAAAGCACTTTACTCGTTGTAAAACAATTGGGAAATTCCTGATGTCATGGGAGGTACAACATAAATGAAAAATATGTTCTTTTAATCATAGGAATTCATTTGTCAGAGGAAATATTTCTTGCAATATAAGACTACCTAATGTTCAGCAAAGAAATCACAATACATTTGTTACTAAGTAACCTATGTATGCTGTTAACGTCACAGTGTTATTCCTTCTGTAATCATTTTATAATCAAGGTCCCAAACATTTCATCTGCAAGTAAATAAACTATGAAGGGCTCCCTACAATGAAGTACAATGATGATTGACTAACAACACCAATTAGACATTCAGGTTCAGTCTTGCAAGATCACATTTGAGGGAACGCCAACGACTGTCATCTTAGGACACGGCCCTAGTTCCCCTACAACATTCCAAAAGAAGCACTGCAAGTGGAATTACTTGATCACATGTATTCCTTGCTTGACATCACATTATGGTTACAAAGGTGACTGACAACAAGGTGTCAGTCAAATTTTCTGAGTGGTGCAATTCAACCCCTAAATGATTGTTACCATGTTTCACAGTGGGGGGGGAAAGGAAGTTGCTTTTTAATTGTGATACACCACAAAAAAAAAGTGTTATGCAACTGAACTTCCTCAAATGGATATTGAAATGCTGGAGCATGGCACCAGAAAAACTGTGTTTACTTCCTTTCCACTGTTTCACAGACAGAGAGAGATACAGCATTGAAATAGGCCCTGCAGCCCATTACTACACAGCAACTATCAACCCTACATAAATCTCTTTTTTTTGCTCTCCTTACATTCTCATCAACCACCAGATAGTACCACTCACCTGAAAACTAGGGGCAATTTACAGTGGTCAATTAACCTACCAACCTGCATATCTTTGGGATGTTGAAAGAAATCAGTCCTCACAGAAAAATCCTACAGGGTCACTCGACAGACAGAACCCCAAGGTCACGAGTGAACCAAGGTATCTGCCACTGTGAGGCAGCAGCTCTACTATCTGTGCCACAATATAAAAACAAGGAAGAACCAGAGATGAACAAAGAATTCGTGAGAAGTTCAAGCAAGGAATCAAGGGATATGAATAGTGATGTCTTGAAACGTATCCATCTTACAACAGAGGAGGTGCTGGCGGTCTTAAAGAATATTAAAGTGGACAAATCCCTGGGGCCTAGCCAAGTGTATCTTCGGACCTTCTGGGAAGCTAGGGAAGAAATTGCAAGGGCCCTGGCAGAGACATTGGTATCTTCCTTTGCTTTGCTTGAGGTGCTGGAAGACTGGAGGGTGGCTAATGTCGTGCCTTTATTTAAGAAAGGCTGCAAAGACAAGCAGGGAACTACAGGCCAGTGAGCCTAACATCAGTGGAAGGAAAATTACTGGAGGGGATTCTGAGGACCAGCATCTACCAGCATTCATAGAACATAGATTATTTCAGCACAGTACAGGCCCTTCGGCCACGATGCTGTGCCGAATATCTATCTAACTTTTCCCTCCCACATAGCCCTCCATTCTTCTATCATTCAAGCGCCTAGCTAAGAGTCTCTTAAATGATGTATCTGCCTCCACCACCTCTGCCAGCAGTGCATTCTAGGCACCCACCACTCTCTGTGCAAAAAAAAACTTACCTCTGACACCCCCCCATACCTTCCTCCAATCACCTTAAAATTATGCCTCCTCACATTAGCCATTTTCGCCCTGGGAAAAAGTCTCCTACTGTCCTCTCAATCTATGTCTCTTATCACCTTGGACACCTCTATCAAGTCACCTCTCACCCTCCTTCACTCCAAAGAGAAAAGCCCCAGCTCGCTCAACCTATCCTCATAAGAAATGCTCTCCAAACCAGGCAGTATCCTGCCAAATCTCCTCTGCACCCTCTCTAAAGCTTCCACATCCTTCCTATAATGAGGCGACCAGAACTGAATATAATACTCCAACTGTGGTGTAACCAGAGTTTTATAGAGCTGCAACATTACCTGGCGGCTCTTGAACTCAATACCCTGAATAACGAAGGCCAGCGTACCATACGCCTTCTTAACAAGTGCGGCAACCTTGAGGGATCGATAGACACGGACCCCAAGATCCCTCTGTTCCTCCATACTGCTAAGAGTCCTGCCATTAACCTTGTATTCTGCCTTCAAATTCAATCTTCTGAAGTGCACCACTTCACATTTTTCTGGGATGAACTCCATCTGCCACTTCTCAGCCCAGCTTTGCATCCTATCAATGTCTGTTGTGACGTATGGCAACCTTCTACACTATCCACAACAACCACCAACCTTCGTGTCATCTGCAAACTTACTAACCCACCCTTCCACATCCGCATCCAAGTCATTTATAAAAACCACAAAGAGCAGGGGTCCCAGAATAGATCCCTGCAGAACACCACTGGTCACTGACCTCCAGGCAGAATACGCTCCATCTATGATCACCCTCTTTCTTCTATGGGTGAGCCGATTCTGAATCCACACAGCCAAGTTTCCCTGGATCCCATGCCTCTTGACTCTCTGAATGAGACTTCCATGAGGAACCTTATTAAACGCCTGACTAAAATCCACGTACACCACATCCACTGTTCTACCTTTATCAATGTGCTTTGTCACATCCTCAAAGAATTCAATCAGGCTCATGAGGCATGACCTGCCCCTCACAAAGCCATGCTGACTGTCCCTAATCAGCCTATGCTTCTCCAAGTGCCCATAAATCCTGTCTCTAAGAATCTTCTCCAGTAATTTGCCCACCACTGAAGTAAGATTCACTGGCCTGTCATTCCCAGGGTTATCCCTACTCCTTTTCTTAAACAAAGGAACAACATTTGACACCCTCCAATCATCTGGCACTACTCCTGTGGCCAGTGAGGACACAAAGATCATCGCCAAAGGTGCAGCAATCTCTTCCCTTGCTTCCTGTAATAACCTTGGATATATCCCATCTGGCCCCAGTGACTTATCCATCCTAATATTTCTCAAAAGTTCCAGCACATTCTCTTTCATGTCGACATGCCCTAGCATATCAGCCTGTGGTACTCCATCCTCACAAACATCAAGGTCTCTCTCGCAGGTGAATACTGAAGCAAAGTATTCATTAAGGACCTTCCCTACCTCTTCCGACTCCAGGCACATGTTTTCCTCCTATATCCCCGATCAGTCCTACCCTCACTCTAGACATCCTCCTATTCTTCACATATATGTAAAATGCCTTGGCGTTTTCCTTAATCCTACTCGCCAAGGCCTTCTCATGCCCCCTTCTGGCTCTCCAAATTCCACTCTTAAGCTCCCTCCTGGAGTTCTCAAGAGCCCTGTCTGACCCTCCTGGATACCTTGTAACTCTCAAGAGCACTGTCTGATCCTTGCTTTCTAAACCTTAAGCAAGCTTCCCAATAGAGTGATTCCCTTCCTGTTTCTGACTTCCACCCACTCTAACTCAGTAGACAATCCCTTCAGGACATCCTCCCTTTCTACAGCTGTGATACTGTCTCTGATCAGCAAAGCCGCTCCCCCATCTCTTTTACCTCTATCCCTATACCTTTTGAAACATCTAAACCCCAGAACATCCAGCAGCCATACCTGTAATGGCCAACACGTCACACTTGTTCATCACCCTTGTTCCTGATACTTCTCGCATTAAAATAGACACACTTCAGCCCATGCAACTGACTGCAATTTTGCCCTTTCAACTGCCTAATCTTCCTCACAGTCTTTCTACCCACTGCATTTACTTGTACACTAAATACACCAACCTCTGACCTATCACTCAGGTTCCCATCCCCCTGCTGAACTTATTTAAACCCTTACCAACAGCTCTAGCAAACCTGCTGGCAAGAATATTGGTCCCCCTCCAGTTCAGATGGAACCCATCCCTTTTGTACAGGTCATACCTTCCCCAGAAGAGATCCCAATAATCCATAAATCTGAAACCGTCCCTTGCACCAACTTCTCAACCACGCATTCATCTGCCGTATCAACCTTTTCTAACCCTCACTGGCACGTGGCACAGGCAGCAATCCAGAAATTACTACCTTTGAGGTCCTGCTTTTCAGCTTCCTACCTAGCTCCCTATATTCCCTTTTCAGGACTTCATGTATTTTCCTACCTATGGAAAAGAAAGGATTGATTAGGGATAGCTAGCATGGCTTTGTGCATTGAAAATCATGTCTCATAGATCTGAATGAGTTTTTTTTGAAGAGGCGATAAAGGGGATTGACGAGGGCTGGACAGCAGACATGGTCTACATGGACTTTACCAAGGCTTTTGACAAGGTCCCATATGGTAGGCTGGTCTGGAAGGTTAGATGACTTGGAATCCAGGGTGAGCTTGCTAAATGGATACAAATTTGGCTTTGTCCAAGGAGTCAGAGGGTGGTAGTGGAGAGTTCTTTTTCAGATTGGAGGCCTGTGACCAGTGGTGTGCCACAGGGATCGGTGCTGAGTCCACCGTTGCTTGTCATCTATATTAACAAATTGGATGACAACGTTGTTAACATGGTAAGTTTGCGGACAACACCAAAATTGATGGTGTAGTGTACAGTAATAGAGGGTTATCTAAGCTTGACAAACTTGGGAAGTGGGCCAGAGAATTGCAAATGGAATTTAACTTGGACAAGTGTGAACTGTTGCACTTTAGTAAGTTAATCCAGGGCAAGACTTGCACAGTAAATGACAGGGCCCTGAAAAATGTTGTAGAACAGAGGGACCTAGTTCCCTGAAAGTGGAGGCACAGACAGACAGGGTGGTGAAGAAGGTGTTTGGATTGCTTGCCTTCATCGGTCAGGACATTAAGTACAAGAGTTGGGACGCCATGTTACAGCTGTACAAGACATTGGTGAGACTGCACTTGGAATACTGTGTGTGGCTTCGGTTGCCTGGGCGTGGGAAGGATGTCATTAAGCTGGAAAGAGTGCAGGAAAGATTCACAAGGATGTTACTAAGACTGGAGGGTTTGAGCTATAAGTGGCGACTGGATAGATTGGGACCTTTTCCCCTGGAGCACTGGAGGCTGAGGGGTGACCTTATGGAGGTTCATAAAATCAAGAGGGGCAAAGATAAGGTGAATGGTCACACTTCTTTTCCCCAGGGTAGGGGAGGGCACAGGTTTAAAGAAAGATTTAAAAAGGACATGAGGGGCAACTTTTTCCACACAGAGGGAGTTGTGTACATGGAACAAGCTACTAGAGAAAGTGATAGAAGCGGGTACAATTACAATGTTAAAAAGACATTTAGACAGGTATATGGATAGGAAAGGTTTAGTGGGATATGGGCCAAACGCAGGAAAATGGAACTAGTTCAAGTAGACAACTTGGTCCGCATGAATAATTGGACCAAAGGGCCTTTCTGCATACTATATAACTCCATGACCTATGGATAACACAACTAACTTGAAAATTCATGAGAAGGTAAGAAAATTTAAATGCAAAATATAGAACGCTTCACAACTTTCCATGAAATCCTTGTGCAGGGGCCTTCCCGGTATCATTTGAGTATGTGTACCACCTAAAGGAGCACAATATGTGCTGCCTTTTCATTCACTAGTGCTGTAAAATTTAGTTTATAGTCAGGGTCTGTACTTCAATATCCATCTGAGAGAAAATGAAAGTCTCACTGTATCTCATTCCTGCAAAAGAAGATTGGCTCTCTGCAAACACTTATATTATTCAGCCAGGCACAGATAGGATATATACTAAGAGACTTTTTTGCCAGGCAGGTTTAAGGTGAGGGGAGAAATTTAAAGAAGATCTGAGTGGTAAGGTTTTCATACAGAGGGTAAACATTGATAAGCCACAAAAGGAGGCAATGGAAACAGGATCTCATTTTTAAAGTTTTGTCTGTTTCTAATTTAACAAGGTGAATCCACAGCTATAAAATCAAGTGGAATACTAGAACAAATGGCAAACTGCCAACTTAAGATTCAGGTCAAAGTGAACTTGTTCATACCAAGAGACCTGGTAGAGTCATCTGAAAACGTCAGTACAACTAAAACCCTCTATAGTGTTACGACTGTTAAACATCATGCTTCCTTGGGTGTGAAGGTTACAAAAGAAAATGACCTTTCTTCCAGAAGATAAACCAGCAATCTGCTTTATATTCCAATCATCTAAGCCTTCAACAATGAAATCATTTTAGCTGAGTACAGGATTAGAAAAAAATATTTTTTTCTGGTAGGGACTGAAGAGGAAGGAAAATTCCCAGAAACTACTTTCTACATTCCAACTTTAGAAAGAATTAGTTCCATGTAACAGAATATTAAAGGTTAAAGACTGTGACATTCAAATTAAATAATCCCTTTGCTAGAAGCCAACTTCTAAAACAGACCAAATTCAAATCTCAAACACTGATCAAATATTGTATTCTGATGTGCATTATAAAATAGTTCATTACTTTCAACACCACAAACATAAAGGTAATATCGTACCAATGCACAGTGACGTAACCTACAATGATCAATAAGATAGTTGAACTAGTTCACTTTATCTAATTCACAAATCTAGATCACAGAACTAGCATAAGTATGATAAAAAAAACTGAACCACTATAATGCAACTTTAAAGTATAGTATTTCAGACTAAAGGAGAATTATCATTTTCCCCAAGGGTGAAATCAACATTACACATCAGCAGCTTAAAATATAGAGTATTATTATAAATATATAGAGTTTATTAAACAAGCTTCAAAAATACTTCAATTACCTTCAAAAATACTGCCTTTAATTCGCTGGCCTCTGCCCTTTTTGTTGACTGCACCTGAAAAAAAATTGGTGTCATTGTCAATAAGGATTTATCTTGAACGATCAAACAAACTAATTAAAAAGATAAATTCAATTGTACTCCATTTCACAATATTTAATTGGAGTTCCTCACTATCCATGTACAACAGATTGCCTTCAAACTAGTTATCTATTGCCCATTATTTGTAACTAATAACTCAAGCTTGAAATATATTTCCTTTTAACAAAAGGATTCGCGAATGATCCTTCATCAAAACCTATTCTTTTCAAAATTACACGCCTACTTTCAAATACTCTATTCTTATTTAAGAAACTGGGGTTTGATTTTCCCTCCGACAGACATTTCGCTCTTTCGACTCGGGACCATAAATGAAGCATTTTAAGAACTGCATTGTAACAGTTCGTTGCTGCGAGAAGATAACGAAATCTCAAAATCAAAACTTGCAATATTAAGACTTTGCATTCAGATTTAAGCAACACTAATAATTTCCTTTATTTTAAAATTATTTTAAAGGTAATTCAAGGCCAGGCAGGCGCAAGGCCTGGAAACGATAATCACCAACATGCTAAAAGAAAACAAGATTAGCATTCACTTTTCATTTTTAAAAAATCTTATACAAGGATTTACAATGCAGTCAATTTCATTAGTGTAGAAAATCAACCCGCAAATTATTCAGTTCCAACTATTCTAAACCCTAATATTATAGTTGTTCTCAGTTGTGTCACCTTGACCGCCATGCTGCAGCTCTGATGTCACGAGAAGCTGTGATGCAAGCGCGCGAGCGTCAGCGGGGTCAGGGGTCGAGCTATCGCTCGGGAGACGGCGTGAGCAGTGCTGGGCCCTCGGGCGGTGTAACTCGGCCCCTCGTCTCTTGCACTGGGTGTGCTCCGGGCGGCACCGTCTGCTGGCTCTGACCTGAGGGCTGCGGGAAATCACAAAGGAGCTTCGGGCTGAGCCGATTTCGTATGTTTGACTCGATGCCCATTGAGGAAATTCCCTCTTGGTCTGCATCTCGCACATTCGTGTGAATTTCTTGTTTGCGGTCTGTTGTTCCACTGGCGTTATAGGATTTCATTTCTTATATTAAAAGCGGAACGCAGTTGTGCAAATAAAAATATATTGGATACAATTTATATATTACATTTTGCTTAAGGTTTACATAAAGTGAAATGTTTCTGGGAAGTAAGGAGTAGTTAAGTATTAATGAAAAGTAAATGGACTGATTTATTACTTGACGAATTGGCGGATGATGGAAACAAGTCAGAAGGAGTATACTGACGACAGTGTAACTCCTATATCTTCTGTCTACAAGTATTTAGAAATCCTGATGGTCCGGCATCTGGCTCACCAGGTGAAGTTTGCCGCGTACCTTTTCAACTCACTGGGGCCCCAGTTCTCGTGCTCCCTTTGAACTTACCACTGGAAAATTTATTATACCACTGTGTAACGTCCTTTTTTAAAAAGTGAATAAAAATTGTGTTGGGAAATAACATCCATTGGTCCCAAATATTTTCCAGACCAAAGTCCTGAGGGTGTTGGATTATCAGAGTTTTACTGTAAATGGATTAAATTTACAGATCTGGTTCTGTGGAGAACAAATTCCCATGAATAAGTTGGCTGAATGGCCTGCTTCTGTGCTGTCCATCTTTTTCTAAAGTAATGCTATTTTTAATAATGTTCATACCTGGATGTAAAGATGCACATGAAAGTGAAAAGGTAATTTGAATATTAACTAGTAATTTATCAATAAGGTGCTCAACCAGATTTGAAAACAAAGCCAATTGAAACACTCATGAACTCTGATAAAGTAATTAGTAGGTGGGTGATCTGAATGTTATACAATGAAGAAAGTGCATTGAAAGTCATTTGTAGTGAGGAAGTCATTTGTGCCTTTTGCTGTTTGGATTGGGGGTGCAGAATGGAGGTAGAGGCTTGACAGGATGATACCATTTGGGTGTTTTGCACATTGAGCCCCAATTCTCTTTAACATGGCATGCATTGGGTAGTAATAACCAGAGGGCAGAGGGAGAAGGGGAATGTAAGAAAGAGGTTGGTGGTCTTGATGGAGGGTAGGGGCTGGGGAAGGACACTAAGGAATAGGTCCAAGGCTAAGAGCGCCAATATTCTATGACCATCTGTATTTGTGAATGTGAGTAGAGTATATGTGAGTGTTTGTGCCCATTATATGAATGTGTTCAGTCCATGCAACAAAACATGGTGTCCAATCATCATACTCTGTTGAGTCCATGTGCAGCCGCCACCCCATGTTTAGAAACAAAAACATGAACAGGCAATTTTCATTCATCAAAATGATTCTAGGGACTTAGAATTTCACTACACTGATGGATAGCCCTAACAGTTACGGAACTGAATGTCACACCACCATCATAGCCCAGAACTTAAACACTTTAATGTTGACATTGTTGCCTGGGTGAGGTACAACGAGTGGGAGAATGCCAACTTCAGTAAGGCCTATGAAAAGGTCTCACATGGAAGGCTGGTCCAAAAGGTTACAGTCCATGGGATCCAAGACAAGTTGGCAACTTGGATCCAAAGTTGGCATGGTAATAAGAGACATCCCCACAAGGAGGCTAGGCTGTTACGTTTTGCCAAGAAGACTTTGAAAACATCCTTGGAGCAATTTTTCTTTCCTCCTGGTGATCTTTTGCCTGAAAGGACCTTGGAGTAGAGTACCTGCTTTAGGAGTTTGGTGTTAGGGACCTAAACAATGTGGTCTGCTCACTGGAATTGGCCCTGTATAGCTGGAGCCTCAACATAGTAGCAGGTATTGCTTCATCAATTTTGCCAATGCATTTACATCATTGATCATGCCTTTCCAGGTGAGGTATTCCAAAATTCAACATTCACATCTCAATCTGAAATGTAGAGATAATTTTTGAACTAGTCATTGCATATTTTTCAGGTTGCATTGTCAAAGTTTTAGTAACGTGACCCAAAAATAATATGTAATATTTTAAATACATAAATACATTGGCTTAATGCATTGACCAAAGATGAGGTGCCAGATGACTGGAAGATCAAATGTGGTACCTTTATTCAAGAAGATCAGCCATGATAAGCCAGGTAATTAAAGGCCAGTGAGTCTAACATCAGTGGTAGGAAAATTATTGGAAAAAGCCCTGAGGATCAAGATTAATCTACACATGGAAAGGCAGGGATTGATCAGGGATGGTCAACATGGAGATCCTGCCTGACTAATGAATTTGTTGAAGAGCTAACTAAATATATTGATGAGGGCAATGCGATTAATGTGGTTTATATGGAACGTAGTAAAGCCCTAGACGAAGTCCCACATAGAAGGCTGGTCCAAAATTGCCTTGGTTATAAAAGCCAGAGTTAAAAATGGCAACAAACAATTTGCATTCGGCACTGATAAGGTGCAGGTGATAAGGTGCCAAATACCAGTCGATCAGATTAGGCTCACCAGGTAAATTGAGTTTGACACCACTGATCTAGTTTAAGTTTTCAATTTTTAAGTTGAATTGGGATTTACTTCTATAAAGCAAGTAACTCCAAATAATTTTTTTGGGGATTGAATATTACTATGATAATGGGAGCATAATAAATGGAGTTTTTCAATGGTTACGTTTTCAGTACAGGAAATAGCTGCCAGTGTGTATGTAAGTATGTGCTATTTGCTACTTTCTGTGATTATGAAAGTGAATAGACTGTTGAATTTCAAAATAATTGACAACAAATATACCATAGACATTAAGTCCACATGGATGTAAAAATACAATATGAAGCATCATAGCTCATCTGTTTTTGACTGAACAAAATACAGGCATGTATGCAAAGCTAAACTTTTTTTAGCTGCTTGGGAATAATTCATAATGTAATTTATATCAGAGCTTATGATAACAATGAATAGTGTTAGACTCAAGATTGAGAGCTTTATTATAAATGAGAGGAATAAAAGGGCCCAACAATAAAACACAATCTCAAAGTCACTCTCCACCATATATAATTTCTTATAATGGATACTCTATTCTCACTGAAATTATCATGGTGCTCATGGCAGTTAAATCCAGTACTGCATTGATGTTGAATGAAGATTGTGACAAGCTGTTACAATAGACAAAGGAAAATGCTAACATACTGAAAAGATTTACTGAAGGTGATGAATGACATCTACTTCCTAATGTGGCAGCAGAGAATCTCTACTGATTGGATTCATCACTCTAACAATTTGGATATCTTATATAATTTCAATCAATCAGTTTTTGTGTGTTAATCATTTATATTTTTGGATACCTCAACTTGAGGGATGTCAATGCAGCCAATGGAATATTTGTCAATTCCCCCTGTCCTAAATTCAGCAGCACAACTTTCTTACCACCTCTAGTGTACAAAATATCGCCAAACCAAATTATTAAATAATTAGAATATGAGAAACAGAATGCTGAGTTGAAAGAAAAATTTGATCATTTGGGGATGATTATATTTAGCTGATCGCCCTTCAAACTGAGTGGATTGCTAGGCCACTTCAGAGAGCAGTTAATAGTCAATACTTTTGCTGTGGGTGTGGAGTTGTATATAGACCACATCTAGTATGGGTGCACATTTCCTTCCCTGAACGTGATGTTTTTTCCCCAGGGGTACTTTTACATCAATGCAGGTGTTTCATGCTCATGATTTCTGAGTCTATAGTTATGGAGCACATTTTTGGAATCATAATTTGAAATAAAAGTACAATACACATTTTAAATGAGAACAGCCAGCTTAGAATCGATAAAACAAATTTATATTTAATGAATTTAATAGTTTTCAGTATCAATAATGATAAGGTGCCTCAAGAGGCTTAGTAAAAGAAAATCAGGTATTTAAAAGAAAATGTAGCAATATGGATAACATTTTCTGATAGATAAAAACAAATATTTCAGAATAAATAGTCAAATTGGAGAAATGGAAGTGGTGTCTCTTTGGTCAATGCTGTTGCACTTTTATTGTTAATTTATATCAATGATTTGGAGTTGGGCATAGAGAGTATAATTTTGAGAGAGGAATTTGATTAAAATAGTTGAACTGTAAACGAGACTACAGATGTTGGAATACAGAGCAACAAACAATCTGCTGGGAGATTTCAGGGAGATCTTAATCTTAAAATTATATGGAGATCTTGATCAGCTAGCTAACTGGGCTGAGGAGTGGCAAATGGCTTTCAATTCTGATAAGTGTGAAGTGTTGAATTGTGGGAAGTCAAACCAGGTTAGCACTTGAACAGTGAGTGGTCAGGCTGGGGAGTGTTGCAGAACAAAGGAACCTAGGAGTCCATAGTCCGCTGAAAGCGGTGACACAGGTAGACAGGGTGGTGAAGAAGGTCTTTGGCATGTTGGCCTCCATCAGTCAGGGCAATGAATACAGGAGTTGGGATGTTATGTTGCAGTTGTACAAGACATTGGTGAGACTGCACTTGGAGTATTATGTACAGTTTTGGTTGCCCTGTTGTGGGAAATACATAATTAAACTGAAAAGAGTGCAGAGAAGATCTACAAGAATACTGCCAGGACTCGAGGGCTTGAGTTATAGAGAGAGGTTGGGCAGGCTAAGTCTTCATGCCTTGGAACGTGGGAGATTGAGGGGTGGCCTTATAGAGGCATATAAAATCATGAGGGATATAGATAAAGTGAATACACATAGTCTTTTACCCCGGAAGGGGAACTAACAACTAGAGGGCAGAGGTTTAAGGTTGAGCGGTAAAAGATTTAAAAGGGACCTGAGGGGCAAGTTCTTCACACAGAGGGTGGTGCATATATGGATTGGGCTGCCAGAATAAGTGGTTGAGGCAGGTACAATAACAACATTTAAAAGATATTTGGATGTACATAGATCGGAGGGGTTTAGAGGGATATTGGCCAAATATGGGTAAATGAGACTAGCTGGGTGGGCACCATGGTTGGCGTGGACGAGTTGGGCCAAAGGCCTGTTTCCATGCTGTATTACTCTATGACTTACCTGTTGTCACGTTGCTAAATGGTATTGCCTAAATGTACTATATTTAAATGCACATAGCATTAGAAATTAAGTGGATGACCTAGTGGCACAGCTACAGATTAAAAAATATGACATTGAAGCAATCACCGAGTCATGGCTTAATGACAGATGTGATTGGGAACTGAATGTCCAGGAGCACACAGTGTATAGGAAGGATAGGCGGGTAGGCAGGGGGGGTGGTGTGGCCCTGATTGTTAGTAATGATATAAGATCAATAGAAAGGAAGGACATTGGGTCAGAAGAGGTGGAATCCTTATGGGTGGAGCTAAGAAATAGCAAGAGTAAAAGGACAATAATAGCAGTTATATATTGGCCCCCTAATAGCAGCCGGGATGTGGACTATAAGTTACAGTTAGAAATAGAATAAGCATGTCAGAGGAACAACGTTAAGGTAATTATGGGGGATTTTAACATGAAGGTGGATTGGGAAAGCCAGCAAGGCAGTGGATCTCAGGAGAGCGAGTTTGTGGAATGTCTACGAGAATGGCTTTTTGGAGCAACTTGTTGATGAGCCCACCAGGGGATTGGCTGTTTTGGATTGGGTGCTGTGTAACGAACCAGAGGTGATTAGGGAACTAAAGGTAAAGGAACCATTAGGAACTAGTGATCACAATATGATTGAGTTCAGTTTCAAATTTGAAAAGGAGAAGCTGATATCAGGTGTATCAATATTTCAGTGGAACAAAGGAAATTACAGTGGCATGAGAGAGGAACTGGCCCAAATTGATTGGAAAAGTAAGCTAGTTGGAAGATGGCAGAGCAGAAATGGATAGAATTTTTACAAGAAATAAGGAAAATGCAGGATAGATATATTCCAAGTAAAAAGGTTTTGAGTGGAAAAAAGGCACAAATGTGGATAACGAGAGAGGTTAAGGCTAAAATAAGAGCAAAAGGGAGGGCATACAAGGAAACAAAAATTAGTGGGAAACCAGAAGACTGGGAAACTTTTAAAAACCTACAGAAAGAAACTAAGAAGGTCATTAGGAAAGAAAAGATGAATTATGAAAGGAAGTTGGCAGATAACATTCAAAAGGATACTAAGAGTTTTTTTAATTTTTATTTACAGCGTGGTAACAGGCCCTTCCAGCCCAACGAGTCCGTGCCGCTCATTTTAAACCCAAATTAACCTACCTGTACGTCTTTGGAATGTGGGAGGAAACCGGAGCACCCGGAGGAAACCCACGCAGACACGGGAGAACGTGCAAACTCCTTACAGACAGCAACGGGAATCGAACCCTGATCACTGGCGCTGTAATAGCGTCGCGCTACCGCTATGCTACAGTGCTGCCAATATATGAAGAGTAAAAGAGAGACACGGGTTGATTTTAGGACCAATTGAAAACGGTGCAGGAGAGATTATAATGGATGATAAAGAGATGGCAGAAGAACTAAATGAGTATTTTGCATCAGTCTCACTGTGGAGGACATCAGCAATATAACCGGATGGTCAGGGGTCTCAGGGAATAGAACTGAGTTCAGTTAAGATTACTAGAGAGAAGGTGCTAAGGAAGCTAAATGGACTAAAGACAGATAAGTCTCCGGGACCGGATGAGGTGCACCCCTGGGTTCTGAAGGAGGTGGCTTTAGAGATTGCGGAGGCATTGGTGATAATTTTCCAGGAATCAATAGACTCCGACATGGTTCCGGAGGACCGGAGGGTCACAAATGTAGTTCCACTGTATAAGAAAGGTGGGAGGCAGCATAAAGGAAATTACAGACTTGTTAGTCTGACATCGGTGATGGGAAAGATATTGGAATCGATCCTCAAGGATGAGGTTATTGGAATACCTAGAGGTGCAAGGCAAGGTAGGTCCAAGCCAGCATGATTTTGTGAAGGGAAGATCCTGCCTGACCAATCTATTGGAGTTTTTTGAGGAAATCTCGAGTAGGGTGGATAAGGGAGAGGCTGTGGATGTTGTGTATTTAGACTTTCAAAAGACCTTTGACAAGGTGCCGCACAAGAGGCTGATTAATAAGATGAGAGCTAATGGAATTACAGGTAGGATATTAGAACAGGTGGAGCATTGGCTGGTTGGCAGAAAGCAAAGGGTGGGAATAAAAGGATCCTGTTCTGGTTGGCTGCCGGTTACTAGTGGTGTTCCGCAGGAGTCAGTGTTGGGGCTGTTTCTTTTTACTTTGTACATTAATGATTTGGGTGATGGAATAAATAGTTTTGTGGCTAAGTTTGCAGACGACACCAAGATAGGTGGAGGAGTAGGGAGTATTGAAGAAACAGGAAGGTTGCAGAGAGACTTAGATAGTTTAGGAGAATGGGCAAAGAAATGGCAGATGAGATTCAATGTTGAGAAATGTGCCGTTGTACACTTTGGAAAAAGAAATAAACGGGCAGATTATTATCTAGATGGGGAGAAAATTCAATGTACAGAAGTACAAAGGGACTTGGGGGTACTCGTGCAGGATACCCTAAAGGTTAACCACCAGGTCGGATTTGCGGTAAAGAAAGCGAATGCTATGTTGGCATTCATTTCGAGAGGTATAGTGTATAAAAGTAGGGAGGTGTTGATGAGGCTCTATGGAACATTGATGAGGCCTCATTTGGAATACTGTGTGCAGTTTTGGGCCTCATATCTTAGGGAGGATGTACTGATGTTGGAGAGGGTTCAGAGGAGATTTACGAGGATGATTCCCGGAATGAAAGGGCTTACATACGATGAGCGTTTGTCAGCTCTTGGACTGTACTCACTGGTGTACAGAAGAATGAGAGGGGACCTCATAGAAACATTTAGAATGTTGAAAGGACTGGACAGAGTAGATGTGGCTAGGCTGTTTCCCCTGGTGAGTGAATCCAGGACTGGAGGGCACAATCTCAGAATTAGAGGGTACTGGTTTAAAACAGAAATGAGGAGAAATTTCTTTAGCCAGAGGGTAGTGAAATTATGGGATTCTTTGCCACGTACAGCTGTGGAGGCCCAATCATTGGGGGCATTTAAGGAGGAGATAGATAGGTATCTAATTTGTCAAGTTATCAAGGGATATGGGGAAGGCCGGAAATTGGGGCTAGATTGGAATAGTTTTAGTGTAGCTCATGGAGAAGACTCGATGGGCCGAATGGCCTACTTCTGCTCCTTTGTCTTGTGATCATTTAATTTTGAAATCACTAACGTGGATTACAGTAAATTGATCATGTGAGGGTTAAAAAGTACAGCTTTCACTTAAATGAGAACTGAAGGCAGTTGACTAGAATAAGCATAGGGTAGATCAAATCATCTCTTAAAACACATTTTCCCTTAAATGGAATGTGCAATATTTTGATTTCACTCCAAACATCTTTTTGACTTATCAAGAAAAGTGGAATATCGTGTACTATATTTCTATTATTGATAAGAGATTTCTTGAAGATATCTGCAAAAATCACTTGCAGTTACAAGAAATAATCATCTAACAGGAATTCATTATGGAAAACCAAACTTACTGCAAATTTATCTCAAATTGGGATCATTGCTCTCATTACTAATTTAGAGCATCCTTAAAATCACTCAGGGAATCTCCTTAAAGTTTTAACAAACAAGCATGATTTTGTTCATGTCATCAATAACATTATGTAAAATGTTTTGCTATTAATTTATTTTAAATGATATTATTTACTATGATGAAAAATCTTAACTTTATTTCTCCATATAGATCATTTTAAACTTTCATCTACAATATCAAGAGGTTTTATAGCAATATAAAGAGTAAAAGGGGGGCTAGGGAGAGAGTAGGTCCCTTTAGAGGCCGCCTATGTCTTGAGCCGCAGGAGATGGGCGCAATTTTTAATGAATATTTCTCCTCGGTGTTTACTGAGGAGAAAATCATGGTTGCTTAAGAGATAAGGGAAACTAGTAGAGATGTTTTGGAGGAAATTTATATTACCAGGGAGGAGGTATTTGCAGCCTTACAGCGCACTAAGATGGATAAATCCCCACGGCCCGACCAAGTGCATCCTCAGACTTTGTGGGAGGCTGGAGAAGAAATTGTGGAGGCCCTTGCGGAGATATTTGCATCATCGTTAGCCACTGGTGAAGTTACCGAAGACTGGAAGGTGGCTAATGTTGTTCCGTTGTTTAGGAAGGGTAGCAAGGATGAGCCAGGGAACTACAGGCTGGTTAGCCTGATGTTAGTAGTGGGGACGTTACTGGAGGGAATTCTGAGGGACAGGATCTACCAGCATTTGGATAGACAGAGTCTGATCCTTGACTTCCTTACTGGGAGATCACCGCCAGTGCAGATAGGTAATAACATCTCCTTGCTGACTATCAACACAGGTGCACTTCAATTATGTGTACTTAGCCCACTGCTCTACTCTTTCGACACTCATGACTTTGTGGCTAAGCACAGCTCAAACACCATCTATAAATTTGCTGATGACATCACTGTTGTTAGTAGAATCTCAGATGGCAATGAGGAGGTTTACAGGAGCGAGATAGATTGGTTGGTTGAGTGGTGACACAGCAACAACCTCACACTTGACATCAGCAAAACCAAAGAACTGATTGTGGACTTCAGGAAGGGGAAGTCGGGAGAACACACACCAGTCCTCATTGAGGGGTCAGTGGTGGAAAGGGTGAGCAGCTTCAAGTTCCCCAGCATCAACATCTCAGAGGATCTGTCCTGGGCCCAACACATTGATGCAATCACAAAGAAGGCCTGCCAGCAGCTCTATTAGGAGTTTGAGGAGATTTGCTATGTCACCAAAGACTTACAAATTTCTATAGATGTACAGTGGAGAGTATTCTGACTGGTTGCATCACAGTCTGGTACAGATCCTCCAATGCACAGGATCACGAGAGGCTGCAGAGGGTTATAGACTCAGCCAACTCCTCGCCATCGAGGACATCTTCAACAGGCAGCGCCTCAGGAAGGCGGCATCCATCGTTAAGGACCTTCACCATCCGGGACATGCCCTCCTCGTTACTACCATCAAGGAGGAGGTATAGGAGCCTGAAGACCCATTCTCAATGATTTAGGAACAGCTTATTCCCCTCCACCATCAGATTTCTGAACAGTCCATGAACCCATGAACTCTACCTTGTTATTCCTTTTTTTTGCACCAGTTATTTATTTTTGTAATTTATAGATTTTTATGTCCTTGCACTGTACTGCTGCCGCAAAGCAACAAATTTCACGTCATATGTCAGTGATAATAAATCTGAATCTGAATCTAATTAGGAGTCAGCATGGCTTTGTTCATGGAAAGTCATGCTTGACGAACCTTTTAGAGTTTTTTGAAGAGGTAACCAAAAAGGTAGATGAGAGTAGGGCACTGGATGTTGCCTATTTGGACTTTAGCAAGGCCTTTGCCAAGGTCCCACATGGTGGACTGGTCTGGAAGGTTGGGTCCCATTAAATCCAGGGAGAGCTAGTTAGGTGGATTCAAAATTGGCTTGGAGGTAGGAAGCAGAAGGTGATGGTTGAAGGCTGTTTTTCGGAATGGAGGCTGGTGACTAGCGGTATGCCACGGGGGTCGGTATTGGGACCCTTGTTATTTGTTATTTATATAAATTATATGGTTGCGAATGCACAAGGCTTGATCAGTAAGTTTGCAGATGACACGAAATTAGGAGGTGCTGATAGTGAAGAAGGTTATCATAGATTACAGGGTATCTTGATCAGTTAGGGAAGTGGGCCGAGGAGTGGCAAACGGATTTCAATACAGATAAGTTTGAGGTGATGCATTTTGGAAAGTCAAACAGCGTAGAACTTATACTATGAATGTTAGAACACTAGGAAGTTTAATGGAACAGAGGGACCTAGGAGTACAAGTGCATAGTTTGTTGAAAGTGGTGTCACAGGTAGGCAGTGTGGTGAAAAAGGGATTTAGCACGCTGGCCTTCATCAGCAAGGGCACTGAGTATAGGAGCGGGGACATTATGTTGCAGTTGTATCAGTCATTGGTGAGGTCATGCTCGGAGTACTGTGTACAGTTTTGGTCACCCTGTTATAGGAAATATGTGGTTAAAATGAAAAGAGTGCAGAAAAGATTTACGAGGATGTTGCCAGGACTAGAGGGCCTGAGTTACAGGGAGAGATTGGCCAGGCTAGGTCTTTATTCCTTAGAATGTAGGAGAATGAGGGGCAACCTTATAGAAATGTTTAAAATCATCAGAGGAATAGATAAGGTGGATAGTAACAGCCTATTCCCCAGGGTAGGGGTGTTCAAAACTAGGGGGCATAGATTTAGAGTGAGAGGGGAAAGATTTAAAAGAGATCTAAGAGGTAACTTTCTCACACAGAGGGTGGTGAGTATATTGAATGAGCTGCCAGAGGAAGTGGTTGAGGCAGGTACATTAGTATCATTTAAGAAGCACTTGGATAGATAATGGAAGGGCGGGGCTTAGAGGGATATGGGCCGATTGCAGGAAATTGGGACGAGTTGGCTGGGCACCGTAGTCAGCATGGACTCGTTGGGCCCAAGGGCCTGAATCCATGCTGTATTGCTCTATGACTCTATGACCTGAGAATGTATCTACTTCTAGATGTTGACTGAACTTAGCCTGGATGCTCTTAACCAACCAACAAGGGATGAGAAACTGCAATTATAAGAATTAAAAATATTTCTCACTATTTGCTGTGAAGATTGAGAAGTCAATAGTATAAATAAAACTGGTGCTATCTATAACTGTACAAATTGCCATTGCATTAGAATTAGGAGCAGGAGTAGGCCATTCGACCTTTTGAACCTTCTCAGTCATTCTTTGTTATTTTCATTTATTGTCCCCATCTCCCTTAATGTCCAAAATCCTATCAAACACTATCCTGAATTAATTCAATGATTGAGCCTCCACAGCCCCTCAGGGTAGAGAATTCCAAAAATTCAACACCCTCTGAGTGAAGATATTTCTCTTCATAAGAAAACAGAAAATGCTGCAGGTCAGGTTGCACTGGGGAAAGAGAAACAGAATTAATATTTCAGGTTGAAGACCCTTTGTCAGAACCGGGAAAAAGAGAAAACAAGTTAGTTTTACGTTGCAGAGAAGTTGGGATTTATCGATAGGACAAAGAGGATAACTCTGGTTGAAGCCACATTTACTGTGGGGATAAGTTGTAGCGATCATCCAGTTGATGGGTTAATGGGGACAATTAAAAAAAGAGAAAATGAACCAAAGCTATGAAATGAGGGCAGTTAGTAGTGAGAAAACAAACAAAGGAACTTAAATTGCAAAATGTTGGGGTATTGAACGTGTCCAACAGGCCAGGCTCTGCTAGTGGAGAGATAAAAATGGAAGCAAAATCACAAATGGATGACTTACCACAGAAATGGCCAGTTCTGATACAAAGATAGTAACCTCAAATTGTAGAATTTGACATTGAGACCAATAGTCTGCCACATGTCCAGAGTGAAGATGACATATTGTACACCAAGCTTATGTTGGGTGTTGTTATTATTAGTTCAGGAGGCTATGGACAGATGGGTTAGAGTGGGAGATGGAGGTTAAAGTGGCAGGCAAAAGGGAGCTCTGATTCTTCAATCTGAAACATTAACCCTCTTCCTCTTTTCACAGATACTGTTTGACCTCTTGAGCTTTTCTCAAGCACAGGTAACTCACACCCTTCATACCTTTGTAGCACCTTTTGTTTCTTAATTTCGGATTGAACAACTTTCAAACTCCAAGTAAAATGTTTTCATATTATAGCCAACTGTTCTCAAGAGATTGTTAATAACCCATTCTTATTGCACCTTTTCCCTATAGTCTGTTTCTCAACATATTGATCTGGGAAACCATACGTTCCATGAATTCATCCTCCATCTTAATGACTCAAATTTAACTTGTCCTGTATATTTGTAGATTAAAGTTCCCTGTGATTATTGTATCACCCTTGTTATTTGCAGCTCAAATTTCCTGATTTATGCCATGGCCAATATTACAACACGATTTTGTGGCTTATAAGTAACTCTCCATCAATGTTTTCTGCCCTTTGCTGTTTAACTCCACCCAAAATAATTCTACTTCTACATCATGATTAGCCAAGCCAAGATAATCTCTCACCACTACTGATCTCATCCCCTAGTAGTAATACTACCCATATTCCTTTTGCTTGTCCTTTCTTTAGGATGTTGCAATACTTAGCTATTGGATGATACTGTAGAATAGCAAACAGAAAAAATTATCTCCCAAGCAAGTCCTGCAGCATCACCTCAATGTCAGCAACTGTCAGAGAGAATACCAGGTGTTGGTCTGCATTGTCACTTTTACTTGCTCCTACAGATCTAGTATTAGCTTGAATCAATGGATAGTCCTTCAAGATTTGATAGTGCTAGCCATGGTTTAGTTGGAAGCACCCTCCTCTGAATTAGAAAGCTCTGGTTCTTTTCTCTTGCCAGCAACTCGGGCACAAAATTCTATGCTGACACTCCAGTGAAATACTTAGAAACTGCTGCATTGTTAGAAATGCTATATTTTAAATGAGATGTTAAACCCATCTGCTCTCTCAAGTGGTTGCACAAAGTCTTATTGCATTGTCTTGAAGGAAAGCAGGGGAATTATGTCCCATGTCCTAACCAGTATTCATCTTGGAAATGACATTTTTAAAACAGTTCATCAGGTCTTCATATCAATCCTGTGGATGCTTGCTGTGCCCTTATTGGCTGGTACAATTCCTGCATTACAAAAGTGACTAAACTGCCAAATGTTTTATTAGATGTAAACCACTTTGGTTCAGTATGTAAGGTGCTATGTAAGTGCAAATCTTTCTTTCGAAAGAGAAGAAAGGACTTGTATTTATATGTTGCCTTTCAATACCCAAGGATGACCCAAAGCACTTTACAACTAATTAGGTATATTTGAAGTCCAGTCCTGATTTGGCTACAGGTCAATCAGCTTAATGTCAGTGATGGAAAGGACAAAAGGGACTCAGACCTGAGATCTTAACTGTCTCTCTTTCTCACGATGCTGCCTGACCTGAATATTTCCAGTATTTTCTGTTTTTATTCCAGGTTTCCAGCATCTGCAGTTTTTTTTATTTTCAAAATTAATTCTCACTTGGAGAACCTTGGGTTCATCAGGGATAGCTGGCAGAGATATGGTAAAGGTAAATAAAGTCTGATAAAAACTGACCTGAATTTTTTGAAGTAACGTATGTAATGTTATGTTATAACAACAAACATTTTTGAAGGATTTATGAAGTACCATCAAAATCAAAGAACATATTATTAGGAGGACAGTCATAACCCCTGGGAATGTAATTGGCTATAGGATTATAGATATTTTCTTGACCTGAGAGAACTATGCAGCGAACACCCCAAAAGGGTTTGTATTAAGAATTTTGCTTCTTTTACTACACATAAATGGCTGAACCTGAGAATGTAGGGTACACATCTGAAATTTTTGTTTGATACATAAGTTTGCAATGTGATAAATAGTGAGCAAGATTGAGGCAGACCAGGAAGACAATTAGCAGACATTTGGCATATACAATTAAATGGAAATACATGTGAAATAATGCACTTTGAGAGAAACAAAATATGGGAAATCATAATGTAAATGGTAAGGTCGGTGCAATATCCCTGGGATGCAATTCACAAATCCTTGAAGGTGAAAGGGCAATTTGATTTGGTGTTAAAGTGTGAAATATATCTGGCATTCTACAAAGGTGATTGCAAAGCCATTACAAAGTCAGTGCCAAATTTTTAGCCAGAGGATTGTGTATGATCTAGGATACTCCATTTCTGAAAGGATGTTGAGGACTTGAAGAGTAACTGGCCCTTCAGCCCGCCATGTCCATACCAACCTTTTTGCCTATATACACTAATCCCATTTGGCCACCCAGGATTTAGGAATTTACCTGGATAATACTGGAATGAGATACTTAGCTCTGCAGAAAGATTGGAGAGAAGCTGCCATTGTTCTGCCATTGTACAGTGAAAAGTTGGGGAAGACCAGATAATCAAATGTATGCAGGATCTGGAGAAGTTGCTGCTTATGAAAAATGGGTCAACACCATGAGTCATGTAACGGGAAGTCATGGACGTAAAATTAATGGCAAAGGAACTAGAAGAAAAATGAGGACAAATTATTTAACTGAAAGGTATTGTTATGATCTAGAATACACTACATGAAAGAATGGCGGTATGAAATTCCATTGGAACTTTGGAAAGGCAATTGGACACATAATTGAAAAAAATATTTGCAGAGTTTTGAGGAGAAAGGTGGTGTATGTGACGAATGTCAGTCAGGGTGGAAACAGTTATCCTTAAATGGTTTGTCCTTTGTGTTACTCCAGAATCACATCAATATTGTTGACTCTTGAAATGGCCTAATAAGCCATTTAGTTGTATCAAACCACTCATTAAGTTAGAAAAAAATAAAATTGGAAGGATCACCTGGCATTGGCCCAGGCATGGGACTTGGATATCCAGCCCAGTAGAACTCTCAAAGTCTGCTTTGAGAACATCTGGGTATCTAAGTTGGTGTAGATGTCCTATAAACAAGTCAAGCAACAGTTTGAAATAGCCATCTTCTTATAATAATACTTTACTAACAATGTGCCAGATCTCCCCATTACGATCCCTGGATACATGCAGTCCCACCAGAAGGATAAACTTACTCCAGGGGTGGTACTTCAGTATCACTTGAGTGCTTACACCATTGACTCCATGCTCCATGTAGTCTCTTGGCATCAGGTCAAACATGGGCAGGATATCTTCTTATGATTAGCACCTACTGTCATCTTTGAGCTGATAAATCAGTATTCCTCCATGTTGAATAACATATGGAAGAAGCACTGAAAATAACAAGGGTACAGAATACATTCTGGATGGGGGGGCTTCAATGTCTGTTACTAAGCATCGCTGTTGACTGAGCTGACTGAGTCCTGAATACATAGCTGCCAGACTGGGTCTGTGGCAGATTGTGAGTGAATGAATACAAGGAATAAACTTCCTTAACCGTGTCCTAACCAATGTAGCTATGGCAAATGATGGCACTGTTAGAAGTGACCAATGCACAGTCTTTCTGCAAGAAAATCCCTATCTTCTCACCAACCATCGTGCTATGTGGAACTACAACCATCCTAAATGGCCTAAACGGACAGTTCAAAAATGGACATCCATAAGGCACTGGACCATTAGCAACAGAAATTCATTCTGGCTAAGTATTGCCCAATCAGTCCCATAGACTAGTCAAACAATAGCTTGATATAGCCTTCCTCTTATAATCATACTTTACTAACAACATGCCAGATTTCCCCATTATGAACTCTGGATACATGCTGTCCCACCAGAAGGATAGACTCATTCAATCATCAGCACAATGATAGAATGTGTGATAATGCTATCAGCAGCATTTACTCCCCTGTTTACTGCTGCCCAGTTTGGGTTTTGCCAGGAGCACTGGGCTCCAGAACTTATCACAGCCTTGGTCCAGACATGGACCAAAGAACTGAGTTCCAACAATGAAGGGAGAAGGACTGCTCTTGACATCAAGGCAACACCTAACTGAGCATGATATCAAGAATACTAACAAAAATTAAATTAATGAGCATCAACGGCAAAGTACCCCCGTGTTGGAAATCAAAACCTCACGTGTAGGAAGCTGATTATGGTGGTCAATCATCGCAGTTCCAGGACATCGGTGCAGGAATTTAGTATCTTAGGTCCAAGCTAAGGTGCCTTTGTTGGTGCTGCCTACCTTTCAAAAACTGAATAACAAAAGCTGGTACAGGCACAATGGGTGGAATTGCCCCTTTTGGGTTGTAAGATTTCATGATTCTATTATACATATTATGAGTAATAATTAACATTTCAATAATTGATAAACATCTCACATCTGTTGTGCTGGGAAGATTCTTACTCTGGGCACTTACCAGGGCTATCCAGAGAACCAGGAAAGCACAGAGTGGTACAGATGGTAGAGCCGCTGCCTTGCAGTGCCAGAGACCAGCTTCAATCCTGACCTCAGGTGCTGTGCACATGGAGTTGGCATGTTCTCCCAGTGATCACATGGGTTTCCTCCCACATTGCTTCCCACATCCCAAAGATGTGCAGGTTGGTAGATTAATTGGCCACTGTAAATTTCCCCTAGTGTGTCGGTGGGTGGTAGAATCTGGGAGGAATTGGTGACAATGTGGGGAGAATAATAAAACGCTATTAATGTAGGATTGGTATAAATGAGGAGTTGATGATTGGCGCCAAAGGCCCCATTTCCGTGCTGTATCTCTGTGACTCTAACCATCTTACAGAGCTGTGAACAGAAAGATTAATACAGGATATGTGATCAGTCATGTTTACAAAGAGGAAGCTATGAGTGCTTTTGCTAAGACCGAGTTTAGAAGAAATGGAAGACAATAAAAAAATCATCATACTGAAGTCAAACAATATTGGTTACTGAAATGGGAAGCATGATTAGTTCTTCATTTTATTATAGGAGGTAATTTGTGATGATGGAAATAATTGAGCTTGATTGCAACTTTTTTATTCAGCTTTCTATGAAATGAATCAACTTATTTTTAAATCAGGTCTTCTTTTAATTGGTGATTTTTTTTATTCATTTGTGTTGTGACTAATAAAGATATCTTAAGATTAACCACGCACATGAGAGTGAGTGCACACAACACGAACCTCCAGTTCACATCACAAGGGGGAACTGTTGTTACACCACTGTTATGTTATTGTACAAGTATAAATATGGCACCATGAATCAGTTCCCATAAAGGTATGTTCAGAATTCTTAACAACTGTTACTGCTGATCCCAAGAAGATATCTAAGATGTTTTAAATTTGTAACAGTCACATCACAATGGCTTCAGGATCCTTTAGTTCTTATTCATTTCAAAAGTTATTGACACCTGCATTATTTTAGGTTTGAACAAATTCAGAGGTATTCGTGGTGTTAATCCTTAATTTAGCTGTGAAATTAACTTATTATAAACTGAGCCTACTCGAGAGTAATATTATTAACTTATCCAAGTGAAGCCAAGTTTTTTCGAGGTTCAGCACTTTGGGTGTTAACAAACCTTAATATTTTCTTTTGGGGTTTGGAGCTTTTGGGGGGAAAAAGTGTCTCTCGTTGAAATTAAACACTTATTCTTTTACTGCTTGCTGCACTGTCTTTTAGTTTGTCTTTCACTTTACCTACTTTTGGCTTCTTGAATGTTTAAGGTGGGTGGAATAACCATGAACTGCGTTCATCTTCTTAAACTATAGAATTATTTTGGCACAGAAGGAGGCCATTTGGCCCATCAAGTCCACGCTGACAAATCTGACATCTATACTAGTATATTTGGCTACTTCCATTTTGTGTTACCTGTGAGGAATGAAAATTTGAAGCTCAGGTGCAGTTACCTGTGTTCTCAGATTGCAACTCCTTTTAATTTGCCCCTGATCTAGTACAGACCATAATTGCACTTATTTCAAGTAATTTCATACAATATTAAAACAAACAAATAAGGATACTGCAGAAGCATTAGTCTTAATTTTTCAAAGCTCTCTAGATTGGGAAACATGACTCTTATTTAAGAAAGATCTGGAGAAATCAGGGCACTAATAGACTTGTCATTTTAGTGTCAGTTGAGAGAAAGTTTGTGAAATCTATTTATCTTGGACAGCACTTGAGCACGTGAATAAATCTGAACTGATCAAAGATAGTTTCCATGGAGTTGTGAAGTATAATCCATTGTCTGACATATCTAGTTGAATATTTTTGAGGCGATAACTAATATGATCCAGTAAGACAGACATACATAACAAAACAGTATTTATGAACATTGTCTATGTACATCCAGAAGACACTTAATGAAGTCTGCATACTGATTATTTGCAAAACTAAAAGTACACAGACTTGGAGGAAATTGATTGGGAAGTATGTGAAGATATGCACCCTAATAAAGACACGTACCCTAATGGTCAGGACGTGACAAGTGGCATTCACTGGGGATCCATACAGGGCCTTGCACTGTGTTTATGAAAAATTAGTATGAAGAAAAAAAAGGGAAGAGTGGATACATAAGCCTCCAATGCACCTGAACCCATAGTCACCGTTGCAGACGTAAGATCAGTCTTCCAGAGAGTGAACCTGCAGAAAGCATTTGACCTGGATGGTGTCCCTAGCCATTAGATCCTGTGCAGATCAGCTGGCAGGGGTATTTTCAAATATTTTTAGCCTCTCCCTGCTTCAATCTGAGGTTCCCACCTACTGTAAGAAGGCCTCTATCATCCCGGAACCTATGAAAAACAAGGTAACATGCCTTAATGACCACCGACCAATGGCACTGACATCCACCATCATGAAGTGCTTCGAGAGGCTGGTCATGGCATGCATTAACTCCAGCCTCCCAGACAACCTTGACCCACTGCAATTTGCCTACTGCCAAAACAGGTCTATGGCAGAGGCCATCTCCCTGGCCCTACACTCATCTCCGGAGCATCTGGACAGTAAAGACATCTACGTTAGACTATTGTTTATTGACTACAGCTCCACCTTCAATACTATAATCCCGAGCAAACTCATCTCAAACTCTGAGACCTGGGACTCAATATCTCCCTCTGCAACTGGATCCTTGACTTCCTGACAAACAGACCGCAATCAGTAAGGATAGGCAGCAACACCTCTGCCACCTGATTTTAAAATTAAGCTTTCTTATTCTCAATTTTCCTCTAAGAAAAACATTCCCTTATAACTTTCCTCTATTGAATCCATCAACTTTATAAAGAAAGGAATATATGGGAAGTTCATGCATCCATACTCACAATTTAATCCTTTCAGCCAGTTCATAATTATGGTGAAACTTAAATGCACCATACTGCAGTGCAGAAGAACGGAAGGCGCTGGAGATCAGATGCACATCTGACCTCCTGCTCCACCCCTAGGCTCAGTAGTCCATGGGAGGCTCTCAATCACACTGAGCCGAAGGGCAGGAAACATTTCATATCTAGCTTCTCAGCTTTATGCTTGTGGTATAACAAGCCCAGCTCCATTCATTTGAATTGATTTATTGACTGTCATTGAAATGGTAAATGAGTTTAGTGTTTCTTATTCTTTTCATTTAATTAATGCACATTAGCTACTTTTTAAAATTAATTCTATTTTTCTTTAAAACAGTTTACAAGTTCTAATATTATTAAATGCATTTCAATTGTCTCAAAATGTCTCTGATCAGGACAGTCAGTTAAAAATAGCTTTCAAAGCCATCAAGGTTGTCTGGGGTCAGGGCCTCAATTTGTGTTGCCTATTACCTAGATGTCATTTAAACACTGCTCCACTTTGTGGAATGGCCATGACACCAAGGGCTCCAGACATTTGGAGTTGTGCAGCCTCAAAACACAATTGTGATCACGGCAGTGAATGCACGGCACTAGCCAGGTCAAGTGTGATCTAGACCAGAGGTTTTCAACCTGTGGTCTGCGGACCCCTGGGGGTCCACAGCGGGTTGCCAGGGGATCCGCGAGCAAGCCAAGAAAAAAATGGAAAAGACATAGACATAGCTTGCTTGCTTGCTCCTGTTTTCCACTATTCAGAAAATCGGCCATATCTATATCTGTTATAGGCAACAATCTTACAGACATAGACGGTGTTCCCTTCGGGTAAGCTGCTGCTTAATATTCGATTTGTGTAGTCAGGGTAGTCAGGTTGTGCACTGTAGTGTTAGCGAGACTGACTGACGTTGTTGGTGTGCCTTAATAGTATTGCTTACTTACCGTGCATTTACGCCACAGTGACGTCACTGTTAAACGAAACGTGTGCAAGCATGTAAATTTTAGATTAGTTTTGATAATTTTGTTTAACAGTAATAGTAATTAAACTGTCCAGCGTGTATTGCTGAGTATGGAGAAATTTCTGAAGAGAAAAGCTGACCAGAAACCGGAAGATTCTGATGACAAAGGGGATAAGGGTGACCGAAAGAGAAAACAACGCAAGTACGATCCAGAGTACATTTCATATGGCTTCATCGCAGTGGGGACAAATGCGGACCAACCTCTCTGTGTTGTATGTTTGCAAACGCTGTCCAATGCTGCAATGAAACCAGCGAAATTGAAGCGCCATTTAACAACAGTGCATCCAAATATTGCCAGTAAGCCAAAGGAATATTTTGAGCGGGAAAAGAAGCTGTACCTCAAGCAGAAAGGCAAAATGACAGCCTGCGCCACTGTAAATGAGAAGGCTCTTCGCACATCATATTTGGTAGCATTACGAATAGCACGTTACAGAAAGCCTCACATAATTGGAGAAGAGCTTATACTGCCTGCAGCAGTAGATATGTGCGAAGTTGTACTGGGAAAAGAATCCAGTCAAAAACTGAAAGCCATTCCACTGTCTGATAACACAGTATGCAGAAGAATTGGCAATATGGCAGAAGATATACAGAGCCAGCTGATAGCATGTCTTCAGCAAGTCAGATTTGCAGTTCAGCTCAATGAAAGTACTGATGTTGTCAGTGCTGCGCAGTTGTTGGTTTATGTTCAATATTGCTGGGAAGGAGAGGCTTTGGAAGACTTTTGTTTTGCAAGGCGCTCCCAGGGCATACAACCGGTGAAAAACTTTTCTGTGTGTTTGACACTTTTTTGTACAATCGGCATTGGTGTGGACACAGTGTATTGGAGTATGCACGGATGATGCTGCCGCAATGACGGGGACGGAATTCGGGTCTAGTCGCACGATGAAAGAAGTAGCTCCACATGTAGCAGCAACCCACTGCCATGGTTCACCGTGAGGCTTTGGCTGCAAAGGATATGGATGAAAATCTTGCGGATGGTTTTTTCTACGTGCATTAAAATCGTTAACTTTATCAAAGCCAGGCTGCTCAATCATTGTTTGAAAACATGCCGCGAAATGGAAGCCAAGCATAAGCGTTTGTTGCTACATACAGAAGTCAGATGGCTGTCACAAGGCCACATTGTGCAGCGTGTATATGAATTGCGAGATGAACTGCTCATTTTTCTAAATGAGCATAATGGATCATTGGCATAGTTCTTGACAGATGAGACGTGGGTTGCCAGATTAGCTTATCTTGCAGATATTTTCAACGTTTTGAACAGCTTAAATCTATCATTGCAAGGACCCGGCTCAAATGTTCTGAAAACGCATGACAAAATCAATGCCTTCCAGAAAAAACTCTGTATCTGGAAGGGAAGATGCGAGTAGGGCGTCTATGATATATTTCCATTGCTAGCTGACTGTCTGACAGTGAACGAGACAAAGACAGAGGCCATTGCGAGCACCGTTTTGAACCATATTCAACAGCTGTCACATTATTTCCATGAGTATTTCGGCGACGATGACACGAGCATGTTTGATTGGATTCGAAATCCGTTTGAATGCATGCTTACTGATTTAACTGGACATGAACAAGAAGAATTGGCTGAACTGTCATCTGACAGGACTTTGCGTTTGCAGTTCAACCGAATGTCACTGTTGTCATTCTGGATTGCATGTTCCCAGGAGTGTCCACTGCTGTCCGGCAAAGCCGTCAATGTTCTGTTACCATTTGCAACCACTTGTGCGAAATAGCATTTTCTGCCATCACTGCCATGAAAACCAAATACAGATCAAGACTGAATATTGAGGATGACATACGTGTATGTTTGTTGCACATACCACCACGTTTGGACAAACTCTGCAGTGCAAAACAGGCACAACCTTCACATTGAACTGAACACTGAAAGACACCACTGGTAATTATCGGTGATTGAAATAGTCACTATTTTAATAGGGCCTATGTGCAGTAGTTTAAGTGTTGTGTGCATGAATGATCGATTGTTTGATTTTGTGGGCTTTGGGGGTCCGCCATCTAACAAGGACATGTTCTGGGGTCTGCAGCATGAAAAAGGTTGAAAACCATTGATCTAGACAATATCCTTCCTGAGGTATTGAACACAGTACTCCAGATTTTGTGTCACAAAGCTTCTGTACTTTCAAAACATTACTTAATTTTCTTATTATTTAAGAACCCTGGAGATAAAGGTCAACATTCCACTATGGTCTTCTATTAACTTTTGTAACTATGTATCTTCTTTTAATGACTTAGGTCAGCACACTTCCCTGCAAAGGTGTCTATCCTACCATGTCTTGTTTTTCTTCTGCTCTCATCAACACAACCTATTGTACTTTATATCATGTCATTTAAAATTTTGACAAGCATTTCTTTATTCTTTCAGCAGAAAACAAACTGCTGGAAGGAACTCAACAGGTCAGGCAGCATCTGTAGAGGGAAATGAACAGTCGATGTTTCAGGTTGAGACCCTTCATCTGGACTGAAAGTGTAGAGAGGAGGTACCTCTGTTATGTTGTGATGCTGGATCAATTGAAATTCACATGATGGAGTCTGCCAACATAATTGCCTGATGGACAAGTGGCACCTTAAAATTTTGCCTGCTTGCAATGGTGGAAACCCTGATCAAACCATGAGGCACAAAAGAACATCCTGCTCAACACAAGCTTCAGGATGACAGCTTGGAGTTACATTTGTTCTCCAGCAGGATATTAGACTGGTTAAGGGAGCAGAAACTAAGACTGTGATTCACATTTTCCAATCCTAAAGTTACTTGAAGGAAGTTTTTTTAAGCATTCACAAAGGCTACTCAGTCTAATGAAGGAATGTGCAGGGCAAGATGGAAGACAGTCACGACACTCCAAACTTGAGGGAATCCTGCAAAGTGCAACTTCCATTAAATAGTTCCTCTAACTTAATCAAATGCCACAAAGCACTTAACAGCTGATCAGCTAAAAATCTGATGCTAGACCAGAAAGAGATTACAGACTGAAATCAGCAAGGAATCAGACTGGGCTGAGAACATTTGGTCTTGTAATAGACCATTTTCAAGAAGGGAGACAAGCCTCACTATAGTAACTACACAGAGGTCTCCCTGCTATCTAGGAAAAGACGTTGGTAGGGTCCTCCTCAACTGCCTCCTCCCAATGGTTAAACAGCTGTTCCCTGAATCACAGTGTAGGTTCTGTCCCTCCAGAGGTAGAATGAACATGACCTTCAGCACACAACAACTGAAGAAAAATGCAGGGAGCACCACCAGCCATTATACATTGCCTTTGTTGACCTCACCAATGTCTTGGACTCCATTAATCAGGAAGAACAAATTCTATCTTACCCTTCCTGCATGACAGAATGTAGGCTGTAATATTAACCAATGGGTCTACAACAGTGTCAAATAAGGCTGCAACAAATGTTGCATCTCAGCTTCAACAAACTTCCCATGTAAATGGGGCTAATCTTCAGAACTAATGAAAAGCTGTTTAACCCTCAATGACTGTACTTCAGACATGGGGTGGTCAAGCTGCTGTATGCAGATGACTCTTGAGTTTGTGTATGCTCAGAGGCCAAGCTCTAAGACATCAATGATGTTATCACTGAAGCATGTGAGAGGATTAGCCTTACACTCAACATCCACAGGACAAGAGTCCTCTACCAACCTTTCCCTGCTGCACCACACTACATTCTGACAATAAAGGGTCACAGCATGACCTTGGTAACCATAGACCACTTCCTAATTCTCAGGACCCACCTGTCCTTGTAGGCAGATGAAATTCACCACCACTTATAATGCTCCAACACAACCTTTGTTCAATTGTGGAAAAGGGCATTCGAAAAAACAGAACTCAGACCTAGCACAGGAGTCAAGCTCTACCAGGCAGCAGTGATCCCTGAACTACCTATAGCAGACATAGCAAGGCACTGAAAAATACCACCAACACTGTTTCTGCAAAAACCTCCAAATTCACTGGAAGAACAAATGAACCAATGTCACTGTCCTTTCCCAAACCAGCATCCCCATTATTAAGGCCCTAGTTACACTCAGTCAGCTAGGTTGAGCAATTCATCTTGCATACCTAACACCAGACTCCTACCTCAGACACTCTGTTCTGAGCTCTGCTGTGGGAAGAGATTGCCAGAGTAAAATATTCAAGGAAGTGCTCAAAGCCTCTCTGAAGAAATGCAACATCACCACTGACTCTGGGAATATCTGGCTCATGACCGATCAAAGTGAAGAAGGAACAAATGGGGTGGTATTGAGAACTTTAAGTCTATACATTGCATGCACACAGACCCCACGCATAAACAGTGGAAGGAGCGCACCACCTCACAAACTACCTACACATTTGCACCATTGGTGGAAGAGTCTGTGCTCTCATCAGCCACCTCAGAAACCACAAAACCAGAGTGTGCACCTAAGAAGAGGAAGAATAGTCACTATCAAAGTTGCTGCATAAAAACTGATCACATGAGCAATTTGTTTTCACAATCCTGGAAAGGTGTCAATACCTTCAATAAAGGAAGAATCAGACAAAAACTGAAGAATAGGGGTCCTACATGAGGTAAATTTGCAAATCCAAAACTACTCAAAATTTTAAAATATTGTCATCCTATACAAAGATCTTACCTGGTAAAATTCAATGTGTGGCAGAGTAAATAGTAAAATCAAGTCCATGGTCAAAGTTGGCTGCATAACACACTCCAAGTATATGATGGTTCACCAGAAGTAGCAAAGAATAGCATTGCAGCAGACTTAGAAAAAGATCTGCTGCCACAGTTAGCCACAGCAGTCACTTGCAGTGTTTGACCCATGTTGTACATTTGCTACAAGTGCCATAGCTGTTACCCAGAACAAATCACCGCCAGACAGACACTCTGCCACCTATAAAAAAATTGAAATGAAAGCAAGAGATGCGCTTAGTCCATCTCAGCTTATTTTATCTGGCTTCCCTCTGCTGTTCCTCTTTGTCTGAAAAAGAGTGTAAGTAAATGGAGAAATTGTGAAATGCTTAAAACATTTGTCCCAAGGCAACCAGACCAACAGAAATGAAAAAAAAGATCGATATTCAGAAGTTGAGCCACAATAGTGCTGGAAACCTTAGATTCTTTCCATCTATTTTTTATTATTGAACATTGTCAACACATTGTATGGCTATCTAAGTAGAATCAGAGCATATAACTAAGCAAACACATGGACATTTCTGGCAGTAGTACAAACTCCATCAAAAATTGGATGGGATCCTAAAATTGCAAAAAATGGGAATAACGGATTTCATTAATCTTCTGATCCATTAAGTTTACTTCACATCATCTGAGTGAGTCAACATTCAGAAAAATAGTCCTCAAAAGTCATGACCTAAATCTGATTTAATAAATTTATGTTAAGTTGTGATTTGAAGCTAAAGGCTATTTTGTTAGCTTGGAGCACTCTAACATGATATTTAATGCAAATGGTAAGAACTAAAAAAAACCTGTGAAATTCTGATGGTGGTCATAGTATGATCAGTGGGAGAGATAAAGTCACGACATGTCCCTTCCTGGGCACAAGCAATGCTAGAGGGCAAAGAAAGAAGGGTGGGAGAGGGGGAGGCATTGGCAATGGGGGTTAGTGGGAGATAAACCTGCTGCAAATTTATTTGTAAAAAGAAGAAAACTTAGTTGTTAGCTATTAATGTAAGTATTTATAAATATTGCTTCAATATAGCATGAAAATATTTAATTAACAGTTTGTAGCGGTTGCTACCGCGGAATAAAACAAGACTCTACTCGGAGGATTGCCAAACAGAACTGGTTTATTTTCCCGCCTTGTGCGGGCCCTTTAAGGGAGAAAAACTCCCGCCCAAAAAAACCGGCAATGACGTAAGTCCTACGTCATCAGGACTTTCCCGCGCGCGGGTTCTCCCCGTCGCTCGGAAGATGAGGCCCCGCCGCCATCTTGGGCCTCGTTGCTCCAATGCCGCGCGACCCGACTGCCGAGCCGGTTCGCCCGGACTAGACGGTGAGTCGCCACAAATTATATTTTGAATATTTGCCATTAACATGTTATTTCAAGTAGCAAATAATATCTATTTCCTTAGCATTGTACAATATTTCAAGATGCACATCCAAACATCAACTGTTAAAACAAATAAAGGCCTTTCTGATGATGATATATTAGATACATTATTATAACTAGTAATAAGTAGCTTTTATATTGTTTCATACCTGTTGCTAGCTCTGTGACCTGATAGTGATCTTAGCCTTTATTTAATTAAACTCTCAAATATGTCATTTCACTCATTAGGAGAAAGATCTTTGTACTTTGTAGAACTGATAATTCAAATGTGGAAATTAATGGGATGATTCTGAAAATAATATTTTATGGTTTGACAGTATTGGTAAATTTTTATCTGAACAAGAAAAAAAAGTCTTTAAATGCTGTTATTTTATGAAAGATGATAAGTAATTAAATGCTTATATTATGATTTTCTCCCGTCTTTAAACATTGCTTCATTGTTTCCATCTCCTATTCATGCTAATAGTGGAATGAATTTGCTATATGAATAGTCCATATGCCCATCTTCGAATACTTGTACTTGGAGCTATAATAACTTTAAAAGCCCCTTTATGAAAAGTTTTAATTATAATCATAATGAAAGATTTCTTGCTAGCATGTGGATGGCTCCATTCTAACCTAAATTTGGTTGTTCCTGTACTAAACAAAATGCTTCATCTCAAACATGCAAACTGTTTAAAGGATTATCATCTTCTGACTTCCTGCTTTCTTTTCATACACATTGTGCTATTTTATTTCCCAAAATAGCACACAGTTGTTATAACTACCTTCAGATGATTTCAAAGCAAAATACCTCTTGACATCTCTATTCAAGGAAAGTTATTAAGACTTTTCAGAAATTTTCCCATTCAATCTAAAGGATTTGATGAGTAAATTCCTCTATCTAGATCACATAAGAAGATGGTTGTGATTGTCAGAGGTCAATCGTCTCACACCCAGGATATTGCTGCAAGAGTTCCTCAGGGAAGTGTCCTATGTTCAACCATCTCAAGCTGCTTAGCCAATGGCCTTTCTTACTTCTCAAGGTGATAGCCTGAAACATTTATGAATGACTCAATAATATTAAATTCTATATGTGATCACTTGAAAATGAAGTATCCCATGCATGCATTCAGCATGACATAAGCAACATTCAGACATGGGGTTCATGACATTCAGGAACATTACCATTGCCAAGTCCCTTGCTTTCAATGTCATGGGGAATACCACTGACCAGAGTCTTAATCTGATGTAGTCACTGTATCGGTCGGAGGCAAGGTATCCTGCAGACAATGACTCACCCCTGATTCTCCAAAGCTTTTTTGTCACCTATAAGATGCATAATGTGTAATAATCTCTAAGACTTTGGATGTGCAGTTACAACAACCCTCAAAAAGTTTGACATCATCCAAGAAAAAGTAGGCTGATTGACTGGCACTCCACCACCTTAAAAGTTCAGTCCACCACTACTAGCAAATTATGTTTGGAGCCTGTACCTTTTGAAAAATATACAGCAGGAGCTTACCAAGACTACTTCAGCAACAGTCTCAAGCCTGCAACCTCTGTCACCAAGAAGGACAGGGCATGCATTAGGACCAACACTATCTACAGGTTACTTCTAAGTCATACACCATCCTGACAAGGAAATAGACAGTAGGTCAAGCAGTATATGTGGAGAGAGAAACAGATTTAATGTTTGAGTTCTGATGAAAGATCATCAAACTGAAGTATTAACTCTATTTCTCTTCGCAGAGATACTGCATGACATGCTGAGTATCCATAATTTTCTGTCTTATTCCAGAATCTGCAAATGTACTTTTGCTGCCTTGAAAATAATCAACATTCTTTTATCATTGTTGGATTTAAATACTAGCACCCTCTATCTACCTTGATAACAACCAAAGCTGTTAAAAAAGTCAGATCAGTACCATCTTCTTGGTGGTAACTGGGATAGGAAATAAATGCTGGTCTAGCCAGTAATACCCATATCCTGCAAATTGAAGTTAAGTATAGTAGATATAATCATATCCAGGTGGGTATCATTCACAGTCCTTCCATATAAGGGATCTGATTTTGGATTCAGCACAGCTAACAAGATTAAGCTTTCTTCTGTTCTTGGTCAAAAATGACGTTGGAGATTTTTATCCCAAGTCTAATGATCATTGTGCCATTCATAAAATTGCCTGAATATTGGCAGTCCTATGGCTTTCTAAAGTGATAATTGAAACTTTAAAATATATCTGAGGTTAGGACAGGGGCATATTGTTTGAACAAAAAGGGGGAACTTCATTCATCAAACTGTGCTTTTTCTCTTCTTGACAAACTTTAACTACTAATTGTCCATGCCCACCCAATCTTCCACCTGCCAGAAAGATCAAGTGTGATTGGTACCAGAGATTTAAAACATTGTAAAAAGGTTATTTCCTTCAGTTCACCGGATGATAGTCCTTTGCTGTCCAGACTATCAGTGTTCTTACAAATCAGATACCTCTTATTGGGGGACCCATTCTTGCTTGCTTCTGTTTGGAAGAATACTTGGAGGAAAAGCAATGGCAGCAGCAAGAGCCTCAGATAGTATCAAATCAGAAAGGAAATAGGCACTATATTGAATGTGCCACCTCTAGGGATCTGCAAGCCAAGAATTACCTCATGCTAATGTAAAAGCAGTACATGAAGAAATTGTGCTTTTGACAGACTCACAGATTTCAACAACTTTCTGCAGCATTTGGAACAGGGAGATAATGTAATGCCAATGGCACTCAATGTTAAAAATTCTTGAACTTTTAATCTGCAACAGGGGCATTTACCAATTCTCACAGTCTTCAGTTCACAGTTGCATTAAGCAGGCGACCAATTTCTTCCTCTTTGTACATTACCTTCCTATTGAACTAAACAATCAGCAAGAGAGGAAAAAGTGTTAAGTGTCTTTGGAATGAGCCACTTGGACCACACTTGTGAACAGTTGGGGGTGGGTTGAGAAGTGTGTTGTGAGGAACTAATGAGGGAAGATGAAATGTAAAGAGGCTTGTTGTCTTGCGGATGTTCCTCTGGGTGCTAAAGATGGTATTTCCATTCTGACCCTTACTTACCCCACTGGGATCTTCATGGATGCATCAAGAATGTATTGGGGTCCCCTCCAAGTCATGTTTGCTAGCCAATCTCCCCAGAATTGTTGATATAATGGAAGCAAATGAAGCATTCTCACTTCAGCGGGTTTTCCCCAATTTTCAGTAGAGTCAGTCCAAGGCACCGAAAAGTATGTTGGTTGCATGGCCAAGACCTCTATTCTGAAGGGGATAATGATGAAAGCTTGTCTATGAAGAATTGATAGAGCCCGGTAGTTAAAATAGCTTGGCTTTTATGCAAATAAAATAATGTATCCTATGTGACCTCTTCAAAATGTTGCTCCAGCTTGCACCTCACCAATTCAGAGTCAGAAATGGCACTTTAGTGTCCTCTCAATAAATTTAATAAACTGATCCATAGCCATGTAATACCAGGAAAGCCTGAGGAGGTTCATCCTCTATCCATATGAGATGAGATGAGATATCTTTATTAGTCACATGTACATCGAAACACACAGTGAAATACATCTTTTGTGTAGAGTGTTCTGGGGGCAGCCCACAAGTGTCGCCACGCTTCCGGCGCCAACATAGCATGCCCACAACTTCCTAACCTGTACGTCTTTGGAATGTGTGTAATATCACATTACAACTGGGTTTAACCAACTATGGCTCTATCCAATAATCCTTATACAGCACCTTCTGCTGAAAAAGTGAACACCTAGATATCAAATCAGTTCAGGATGAGTTTTAGCTGTGATAACAAATCTTCATTCCACTTATAACCTATGATGAAATAGGTTGACAGCACTCTGTAACAAGGCTTACAAATGAAAAATAGACACTGAGGTAAGGAGCTGCAGGGTGACCAGGACTCATTAAACCACACATTGAATGGAAGGGGCAGAAATAATGTTGGAGATACAAAAAGGTGACTAACACTAAATAGGAAAAGATAAAATTTTGGCTATGCATTTATTTTAGGGTCAACCAGATATGTGATATAATTATGCTAGTTGTCTTTAAAGCTAATTGAAAAAGTAGCCCATTTAATTTCTGGTTATGTGATTCTATCCCTGACTAACCACTGTTTCACCAACACACCTGTACACTCTGGTCTACATTAGCTCTCATTCCCCAAAATCCTCATTTAAAATTCTTGTGAATTAAAATTCTTACGCTTGTGCTTAAATCCCTTTCTGGTCCCTCCCTATTTTTTGTAACTTCTTCCTGCCCGACAACTCCCTTGAACTCCCCATTCCTCCAAGTCTAGCCTCTTTTTAAATCCCTCCTTCACTCCACCATTGTGAAGGCATAGCTGGCTATATGGAGCTCAGTTGCATAAGATTCATGATCTCATTGACTGGTGAAACAAACTCAATGGGCTATATTGGCTACTCTTGTGTTAGTGCAGTTTCTACTTCCAACTGCCTCTGCCCCCCCATTCTTGAATAACATTCCTAAACCCATTTCTCTCTACCTTTTTTCTTTCAGACTCTTCTTAAAACCTACATTCTTGACCAAACTCAGTTCCTCTACCAGTATTCCCTGCTTTGGATCCACATTTAATTTTTATTGCTTTCTCTGTGAAATATCTTTTCTCTATGTTGAAGTGCAAATTGTTTATATTGGTGTAAAGAGTAAATTAGTAGCAACATGACCAACTTATAAAGGGGTTATGGAAAGGCCTAATACCTGTGGGCCACCACATACTGTATATGAAGTAGTTTGTCTGGCACTTCAGCTTGCAACTATGTAACACTAATAAGTTTCCTGCTGTTTTTCCAGGCAGAATTGATGTTAGGTCATGGCAGTAACAATTTCAGAAAAAAAGCCTTAGTTCTTTGTAACCTGATCAAGCCATGCATCAAATCTGCACACGAGAGTATTTGGCCTCCATCAGAAGATTTTCATCAACAATATAATAGAAATCCCATCTCAATGTGATGGAAGATCTACAGAGAACAGCTTGCACTACATTGTGCTGTTCCAGATGTCTGAATCCCATACTCTATACCAGGCTAACTCATCAAGTTCTCATGTAATTGGCTTGGACAAAAAATATGCCTACCAAGAGAATACTTAATGGCCATTCAATGCACGAGTTGTCCTTTTCTCTTTAAGTGTTAACCTCTTTTGGCAGATATCCTCCTAACAGCTTGTTTCAAGATCTCATACATTGGCTGAAACCTCTTTATCAGTATGCTATGTGACTTTATACAAGGAGGAAAATAAATATCTTAAACATCATAATCTAACCAACAAAATTCATTATTCAGAAACATTAGGAAAAATATTAATAAATAATTGCTTCTGTTCCTATGTTCATGGAAACTAGAATAGTGTTATGGAATATAATATTATCCCCAGGTTCAAGGTGTTTCTATAAGTATTAGTAAGACCATTACTCTGGCTTCCATCCATTTGTCACTTCCAGCTTCCAGTGAGATAGAACAGTGCAGACTCCATTTCTTTCCAATAAATTAATTCTTTGGGACCTTTATCTGTGCTGGATACATTAGAAGGCCAATCCAACAATGCAAATAGCCCTCAACAGTTGGGTTAAATGGGTGGTGTAGTACTCCCTATAGATGTTCTCAGAAGTTTGTTGAAGAACGTGGGTAGTCAACAATGGGTACAAGCCCAGTGAAACACTTTCAACTATGATTGAGGACATTTTGGCCAAAAGAAAAAATATTTAAGATATTTTTGTTTAATTGCAAGCCCTTGTGAATGATCATTGCTTACTGATTCTCCTTAATTTATTTAATGATCCTCTTAACCTCACGTTGCTCTTTATTATAATCTATCCTCACAATAGCTCTCAATTGCTTCAAAGAGACTTCAAGTACCACTTTAAAAATCCTCTCCTTTTGCTGAACAAAGCTTCCCTTTTCAGTTACCCAAAAGCGCTATGCTTGTAGATAACAGGCTCCAGTATTAGTTAGTTTATGGCTTTGGCCACAGAGGAAGGAAATTGTTGGACACATTATCTGCTGTTGAGTTTGTCCCTCAACAATCTCAGAATTTGAGGCCAAAAATAACATTCTTCCTGTTAAGCATCTTGGCACGATCACTAATAGCACCAGGATTCAACCCTATTACAAAAGCACCATCCTGCTCAAGGTAACTTAGAGCTGCAGTCTGGAAGCTAATATTGGCCAATACCAATATTTAACAGTCAATTATCAAGGACAATTCTAAATAATTGTTATTAGCATCTGCAGAGTTCATATTAAAAAGGAAGTGGTGATGACAGGACTTTGGTTTGGCTGAATTACAGTTAATCTCTGGTAGTGAATGATAACAGAATTCAGCAAAGTGAAGAAACAGAAAATATGCAGGAATCAAAAACATGTGAGGTGGTGTTGGTATAACATATTTGTGGTTAATAAGATCAGTTATAGTGGCATAAGCAAGGAAGCAGCAGTGTGATAAAATGTGTATAATTTAATCTTTATGCCTTTTTTCTCAGCACAGTTCAATTTTTAGAATAATTTGTCTTGAAAAAAAATTTAATGCTTTTGTTTATTGGTTCACTGATAAAATATACAAAAAATAGATTAATTAGAATTATTGCCGATCCTCAATGAATAAATTATTTTAAACTGGTTTAGGTTGATTCATGTTAATTGAAATGTTCAAAAGTTATTTTTAGGAAGTTGGCTTTAGAATAAATGTTGTACAAAATGGCTGTCAAGTTGCTAAATATTGTCATTCTTTGACATCTTAAAATAAACAAGCTTTAGCAGAAAACCCCATAAATTACTGTCAGGTGTTATTATAAATCAATGGGGAAAGATGGTTTGGAGTACTATAATACATTGACCTTTATTCAAACAGTACATTTTTGAAGGGAAATGTACTGTGGAGATGTGGTCGTTGTTCAGGGATTTCTTGCAGGATGTTAGGGATAAATTTGTCCTGGTGAGGCAGAGAAAGAATGGCAGGGTGAAGGAACCATGGTTGACAACAGAGGTGCAAGGAAGAATAGTTAGGAGGAAGAAGGCAGCAAGGATCAGATAGGTCTCTTGAGGAATACAGGGTAGCAAGGAAGGAACTTAAGAAGGGGCTGAGGAGAGTAAGAAGGGGACATGAAAAGGCCTTGGTGAGTAGGGTTAAGGAAAACCCTCAAGGCATTTTTCACTTATGTGAAGAGCAGAAGGATGACAGGAGTAAAGGTAGGACTGATTAGGGATAAAGGTGGGAAGGTGTGCCTGGAAGCTGTGGAAGAGGGTGAGGTCCTCAATGAATACTTCTATTTAGTATTCACCAAGGAGAGGGGCCTTGATGATGCTGAGGACAGTGTTGGTAAGGGTAATGTTCTAGAGCATGTTGATTTCAAGAGAGAGGATGTGTTGGAGCTGTTAGAAAATATTAGGATAGGTAAGTCCCCAGGGCCTGATGGAATATTCCCCAGGCTGCTCCGTGAGGTGAGGGAGGAGATTGCTGAATCTTTGGCTAGGATCTTTGAGTCCTCATTGTCTACGGGAGTGGTACCGGAGGATTGGAGGGTGGCAAATGTCCCCTTATTCAAAAAAGGTAGTAGGGATAATCCAGGTAATTATAGACCAGTGAGCCTTATGCCTGTGGTGGGCAAGCTGTTGGAAAGGATTCTTAGAGATAGGATCTATGGGCATTTAGAGAATCATAGTCTGATCAGGGACAGCCAGCATGGCTTTGTGAAGGGCAGATCATGTCTCACAAGCCTGATAGTGTTCTTTGAGGAGGTGACCAGACAGACTGATGAGGGTAGTGCAGTAGATGTGGTCCACATGGATTTTAGTAAGGCATTTGACAAGGTTGCACATGGTAGGCTTCTTCAGAAGGTCAGAGGGCATGGGATCCAGGGAAGCTTGGCTATGTGGATTCAGAATTGGCTCGCCTGTAGAAAGCAGAGGGTTGTGGTGGAGGGAGTGCATTCAGATTGGAGGGCTGTGACCAGCGGTGTCCCACAAGGATTGGTTCTGGGACCTCTGCTTTTCATGATTTTTATTAATGACTTGGATGAGGAGGTGGAAGGGTGGGTTGGCAAGTTTGCAGACGACACAAAGGTTGGTGGTGTTGTGGATAGTGTAGAGGATTGTCGAAGATTGCAGAGGGACATTGATAGGATGCAGAGCTGGGCTGAGAAGTGGCAGATGGAGTTCAATCCAGAGAAGTGTGAGGTGGTACACTTTGGAAGGACAAACTCGAAGGCAAAGTTAATGGCAGGATTCTGGGTAGTGTGGAGGAGCAGAGGGATCTGGGGGTCCATATCCACAGATCCCTGAAAGTTGCCTCACAGGTGGATAGGGTAGTTGAGAAAGCTTATGGGTGTTAGCTTTCATTAGTTGAGGGATTGAGTTTAAGAACCATGAGGTAATGATGCAGCTCTACAAAACTCTGGTTAGACCACAGTTAGAGTATTGTGTCCAGTTCTGGTCGCCTCATTATAGGAAGGATGTGGAAGTGTTGGAAGGGTGTAGAGGAGATTTACCAGGATGCTGCCTGGTTTAGAGAGTATGCATTATGAGGAGAGACCAAGGGAGCTAGGGCTTTACTCTTGGAGAGAAGGAGGATGAGAGGAGACATAGGGCTTACTCTTTGGAGAGAAGGAGGATGAGAGGAGACATGATAGAGGTGTACAAAATATTAAGAGGAATAGATAGAGTGGACAGCCAGCACCTCTTTCCCAGGGCACCAATGCTCAATACAAGAGGGAATGGCTTAAAATAATGGGTGGGAAGTTCAAGGGAGATATCAGAGGGAGGTTTTTTACCCAGAGAGTGGTTGGGGCATGGAATGCGCTGCCTAGGGCCACGGTGGAGGCAGGTACATTGGTCAACTTCAAGAGATTACTAGATAGGCATATGGAGGAATTTAAAATAGAGGGATATGTGGGAGAAAGGGGTTAGATATTCTTAGGCGAGGTTTAAAGGTCAGCACAACATTGTGGGCTGAAAGGCCTGTATTGTGCTGTACTGTTCTATGTTCTATGTAAGTCATACACTTGGTTCATTGTGCATTTTGTGGAGCTATCTAGTTAATCCTTTCAAATGTTTGTCCATTTTTCTGAGTGGAACTATTCAGTTTGCATCCACTATCCTTTCAGGACATGATCATAGCAACTTGCTGAAGAAAATAAAGTTTGATCATGTTACCATTGCTTCTATTGCTAGAGTAATTAAAATCAGCATTATCTAATTATTAATTTTGCTGCTATTGAAACAACTTATCTTGATTGTAGCTGTTAGAGTTGGAGGTCAGCGGGTATGGTAGTGCAGTGGTTATCACTGGACCAGAATCTGGAATGTTGAACTATTGACTGGAGATAAGTTCAAACTCCACTATATCAGAGAGAGAATTTAATTTCAATTAAATCAATATGGAATAAAAGTAAGTTTCAGTGATGGCAACCACAAAATTACTGGATTGCTGTAAAACCCATCTGATTTGATAAGGTCCCTTAGGAAGTGAACCCTGCCATTCCTTATCTGGTCTGGTGTTAGTTGTGCTGTAGGTTTTCAATGTCTATGTCTAAAAGAATTTCAATTATGCATTTGTAAATAAGTAGGTATATTAATTTGTAGGTAAATAGATTATGATATGAATTCATCTACATAATTCTATCTAATCAGTTATTATATGAAGTATCCGAATGCAGTTATTTATATAAAAACATCTGCAGAAAACCATGTGGTATATTGACTTGTGTGCTTGGCTGTCTTTGAGTTGCTGTACTGCTGACTTACCAGAGTTTACGAGCAACAGGAGTATGATGAAGAAGAGGAATAAAGATGACTGCGCACAGCGCATAGCTCAAATTCTTGCTGCTATTATAACTAGATTTATAACAGTGGTCACAAAGAGGGAATTGACCAAAACTGGATAAAGCAAATGTTGTATCAGTTGCTTGCATCAGCAACAATTTGGTTTTACAATTGACTGTCTACGTTGCAAATAAAATGGCAACAATTAGGCAGGTACCACAAATGGATCATACTTGGATCGAAGGCAGCAATACCAGCCCTTGCAACATTGAGAATACAGAGCTGGGCTCTGACTTTGCTTGGCTGATAACTATGAAATTGGTTGCGGATGCTCTCAGGACCGTGCAAATGCCGGCAAGTTGTCTCAACTGCCATGCAAAAATCACGCATGCACTGATGATGATGGAGCAGTACAGTAAAACTCTGATTATCTGCTATCTGACCATTCAGAAATCCTAATGGTTCGACACTTAGTGCACTGAATGCCGACTCCTGTGCTCTTTTCCACTCACCAGGGCTCCATTACTGTGCTTTCTTCCGCTTACTGGGGTCTCAGTTCCCATGCTCCCTTTAAACTCATCTGCATTAGTTCACTGCCTTCCCTTCATAATTACCTGGTTGTGTTTCCCACGTTCTCTGGAAAATTAAGGGGGACTTGTTTCCCATGCTGCCTTTAAATTTACTGGGTTCACAGGAAAATTTATTACTCTAGTGTCTTAGAAATACAGTTAAGTATGTTGGAGTATTAATGGAATAACATACAATTGTCTGGAGAATCTGCTCATCTGCAGTTATCAAAGTTGCGAGCTCGCTGAATTCATGGAGTTTTACTGTATTTCAAGTCATCAGGTGATATTATGACAGAAATAAGAAAGGACCTTGTCTTTCAAAAGTCTTGGGTTTAACCCTGATGGGCAGGCCTAACTTCCCAAGAGACGTAACCCTGAGAGGTCATCCTGTGTATCAAACCTTTAACCTATGCTGAACAATTGAAAAATTGATGTGTTCACATTCATGTGGACCATCCCTTACCTTCAGGAGTTCCAACATCACTAGCAGATGTTCTTCCAGATCAAAACAAAGACATAAACAACTTCGCTCTTGCTTGTGAGACTGCTGCAGAACCTGTTCCACGTTCTAAGCGACTGTTCAACCTCACTGACATCCATTACTCATGATACATTCCATAGTAAATCCATAGAGAGAATTAACCTTTAAACTGAATATATTTCTCTGTTTTCTAAGTAGACACAATAATCCCCATGAACTTGTTCTAGGGCTGAGCAGTCTATTTTTAGCCCAGGAGTTAGTAACTATTGATGAATGGTTATGACATGTATATTCTAGTCAAGGGAAGTTTAATCTAAGGGGGAGCAATGTAGTATATTGACTTGTGCAGTTCATGTATTTGTTTCCCTTTGGGTTCAGCGGTTTGGGGGAGAAGAAAGAAAAGAATGAAGATGGCTGCTCCCAGATTATAACAGCACTTGGTTCAGCCTCTCTCTATTTTTATAACTTCATTTATTATGGACTGGATTAGATATAAGTATCAAAACTAGACGTGTCTTTGATGATGTCAATTCTGGAATCATTATTAGACCCACATACATTTCTGCTTTCTAAATGTCCTTCTTTATTTCATTCATTGCACAGCCTACCAAGTGAAAACCTGATCATTTTAATGTCATCTCAAAAAATAGTTCCGTTTCATAAAAGTGTTTGCTCTGACTGAAGTGACCAACTGACATGAACTGCTTAAGGGCACATGCTGAAACCATTAGTTTTCCCATGAGGACATCTATAATTACAGATGCCCCCCTCAAATGACTTAAATTCTTATTTGGATTTTGACAAAATTTGTTGTGTGTTTTGTTGATCTTTCATGAGGTATAAACACCTGCTTATGTACTCGTGTCCATAAATACTGGGAAGATCCATGGGAGCAGCACTAAAATTGCTAAAGATTTTAAACAGTCCTATAAATTTCTGTTATGGATAGCAATTTCTTAAAATAATGTCTTGAAGGGTTTTTTTGAACACCAAGATTGCACAGACACCATGATGATATTGTTTCACAGAAATCAGAAAGTTTACAGCACAAAAAGGATTTGTAATAGTAATGCATCAGCATTAATTTTAATGATGATTTATGCCATGGGATCAATGACAGTCTGGTGTTGAGACCAGTTTGGGTAGTCACACCAATTAAATTCCAATGCCAGATATTGCATTACAGCAAATATTTTATGTTAATTGACCAAAATTCACAATTTCACATTTATTGTGAGGGGAATTGTATGTATTTTAAAAAAAATGTTCCAAGTTTGAGGTAAAAGGAATAAAAATTTGCATTTCAAAAACATTTTTCTTTTGTCTCTTGTGAGAAATTTTAAACCTAAGAAAATTACTTAAGATTTCCGCCACATGCATTAGATGAAAATTGCTAACAATCAAAGACAAAATGTTTAATGGGTGTAAGCCAAATGATTGCACAATTACAGCCAAAAACAGAACACTGGGAGAACTCAGTGGGCCAAGCAGCATCTGTGAAGGCAAAGGGTGTAAGCACTTTTCTGCTCCAAGATAACGTCCTTACCAAGACTCATTAGCAAAACCACATGCCCCTCTCACACACACTCAGCTGTCCACCTAGTTTTCTTCTCCCTTTGTTCACATCCCCCATTACCCCCCTCCCTATTTGGTTCCACTATTACCTACCAGCCTCTATCCCATCACCCTCCCACCATCTGGTTCCACCTATCACCTACCAGCCTCTATCCCACCCCACCCACCCTACTGCTATATGCTGACAATCTTTCCTCTTCCCTCTCAGTCCTGATACAGGGCCTTGACCCAAAATGTCAACTTACACCTTTTGCCTCCACAGATATTGCTTGACCTGCTGAGTTCTTCCAGTAATCTGTTTTTTGTTCCAGATTCCAGCACCTGCAGGCTCCTTTGACTTCTCTGAGAGAATGAGAGGGGATGACTCCTAATACAAGCCTGAAGAATAAAAATTTGGCTTAAGAAGAAAATAATGGTATTTTTTCATGTTCAAAGAGGAAGTCTTATAAAAATTGTGAATAAAGCGGACATCCAAATGGAGTGGATAGCAATTGCAGTTTTCTTTCCTGGTCATTTCTTGCACAGAAATTTAACCATCCATTTTATCTGACCTCTAATCTGTCATTTCAGAGCAATAATAGTTATCTGCAGATGTCTATTTTGCATTAGTAAAATGTGACTGAGAGGACACTGGCATTGGTTTGCTTAACCTCCTGATGGTTATGGAGGATTTTGCAAGTCAGCATTGATGGTCTTTCTCCGGAGATGGCTTTGAGATAATTCCTGTAGATAGTCCATGTCTCCAAAGTGCACAAAAGGGCTGGGATCACTGCTGCCCATTAGACTATAAGCTTAGAGCAGTGTTTGAAGCCTTGAACTTAAAAAACATTCTTCTCCTATGATGCTGCACTGGAAGCAGTGGTAAATTTCAATATTGATGTCTGTCTTCACTGGGAATTGGCTCCCGATGTATGAAGAGTAATCCACGTTTTTCAGGTTATTGTCATGAATCTTCCTTGTCAAAGGCAACATTGCCAGGGGAGCTTTGTTTATATAGATTAGTACACTATCTGCAAACTCATTAAAAGCCTTATGTAACTAAGCATAGCATTTTTAGGGATTTTCTGGAAAGATTATTTCATAAATACCCTCAATTTACACATGTTCAAGTAAACTCCACTGACTGCAGACTCTGAAATATAGTGCAGCTGTTGAGTGTTGAATTACTCACAGCAATTTTGTTAATATACATAGATGTAAATCTAGAAGTTGCTGCCAGTTTCAGAATCCTGGCCAAGATGTCCAGAAACTGAAGCTCATGATGTTAACCATAGATTTTGTGTTGAAGGGTGAAGTTTCATTTCTTACATCCAATCTGGCTGCACCATCACCGAATGTACCAAGTAGGATTTCAAAATGATTTCTTAAAATTAAGTTATTTGCAGACATACAGGGAAAAGACCAGGGAAATGGAACTGACTGGATTGTCCTCCTAAAAAGCAGGATGTAATCCAGACCAAATGACCTTCTTCTGTGCCATTGTAATTTGCATTTAAATGATTTGTAAGTGTCCATTCAGTTTTGCTCCTGATTCCAGAGCACTGTTCAATCCTATCTTTGGACATGAATTATATAATATAATTTATATCCAACATGAGAATATTTGCCACAATAGCTACTGTACTTCCAGACCATTCAAAATATTTTGTTCTGAAATAATCCTAATGCCATCAACATCCCAATTTGCCTACCCCCGAAACAGGTCCATGGCAGGTGCCATTTCCCTGGACCTACACTCATCTCTGGATCATCTGGATAGAAAAGACACATATGCTAAACTACTATTTATTGACTACGGCTCCACCTTCAATACTATAATTCCAAGCAAACTCATCCCCAACTCCTAGACCTGGAACTCAATATCCAACTGGATCCTTGACTTCCTGACCAACAGACCACAATCATTAAGGATAGGAAGCAACACTTCCGCCACGATTATCCTCAACACTTGTGCCCCACAAGGCTGCGTCCTTAGCCCCCTACTCTATTTCCTATACACTCACAACTGCGTGGCCAGATTCCTCTCTAATTCCATCTACAAGTTTGCAGATGACACCACTGTAGTGGGCTGAATCTCAAATAATGATGAGTCGGAGTACAGGAAGGAGGTAGAGAGCCTAGTGGCATGGCGTCATGACAACAACCTTTCCCTCAATGTCAACAAAACAAAAGAGCTGGTCATTGACTTCAGGAAGGGAGGTGGTGAATGTGCTCATGTTTACATCAATGGTGCTGAGGTCGAGAAGGTTGAGAGCTTCAAATTCCAGTGGGAGTGAACGTCACCAGTAGCCTGTCCTGATCCAACCACATAGATGCCATGGCCAAGAAAGCACACCAGCACTTCTACTTCCTCAGGAGGCTAAAGAAATTTGGCATGTCCCCTTTGACCTTCACCAATTTTTATCAATGCGCCATAGAAGGCATCCTATCCAGATGCATCGTGGCTTGGTATAGCAACTGCTCTCCCCGCAAGAAATTGCAGAGAGATGTGGACACAGCTCAGCACATCACAGAAACCAGCCTCTCCTCAAAAGACTCCGTCTACACTTCTCACTGCCTCAGTAAAGCAGCCAACATAATCAAAGACCCCACCCACCCTGGACATTCTCTCTTGTCCCCTCTTCCACTGGGTAGAAGATACAAAAGACTGAAAGCACATACCACCAGGCTCAAGGACATCTTCTATCCCGCAAGATGCAAGAAGGCAGATTGATGTAGAATATAGACATGCTGCAGCCAATTGGAAGAAATATGTTCCAGTTTAAGAAGAATGTATTTTTCCAGTCTGTTACCTTCATTACCTTTTCTCAGATCCAGTTTTTTTTGTTTATTATTAGTAGTGACATTAGTATGTTGCATTTCTTTGTGAAATCTTGTTCAAGTTCTCAGATAGGAAAGTCTTGTCCTGTCTACCAATGCAAAAGTAAGCTGAAGTTGGTTAGTTATTCAACTCTATTTAGAAGCACTGAAAGAAGGATTGTGGTCTTGACAGACCACCTGATAAGGCCATTTTTGATTGCAAAGGATACAGGGTGACATTTCAGAGAGGCTAAAAGAGATTAAGCTGAGACCCAGCTATTTAAAGATCTTATCTGTTCCTGCAAAGTCTTCTCCTAATGGTCATTGGTTACCTGAATGATGTTCCAGTACTGGCAGTGAAGTTAAAGTGCTTGCTTCAGAGAGCACCAGAATGATGTTTAACGAGCATTAATACTGAAGCTTCCATTTTTGCAGGATCAGCCTGTCAATAAAAATACGTAATAAATGGCCAGTCAGTCACAACCCAATCCCAAGACATTTTGCAGCAGCTGTTTATGTTTCTGACTGTTGTGTGCGAGGAAAGTATTTTGATCCAAGGGATGGAGCTTGTGACAAACCAAGTTTTGCAAGTTTTTTTTTAAATATTTGATGACAACCTATGAGGTTTCATAGCAACTTCATTTGGAACTAGCAGTGTGGCAATGTAAAAATAGTGAGGCTAAGGATTAGGATATGATATCCTGCTGTAAGAAGCATGGATATTATTTAGATAAAGAAACTATTAGTCTGGGTCACAATATGGCTGCAGATTTCCTTTCTTAAAAGACATTAATGAACCCTTGGGTTTTTAATGATTTTACTTGCTTTTTAAGTTTTATTTAACTAACTGTATTTAAATTCCCCAGCTGTCATGGAGGCTTATTTTTGAACCATTTGTCAGGCCTCTGGATTAGTGCTCTTGTAACATAACCACAATGCTACCATATGCTGTGTGACATATAAATTCATGTCAGAAGTAAAATGCTATGTGGGAAGCTAATTTTATTTACGACTCCTGAATTCAACCCTCATTAAGCATAAATTATTAAGCATTAGTGTTTGGAAGTTTCGATCTTAAATCTAGCAATTAATCAGAGGCTAGATCAAACAGAAAATGCTGAAAACACTCAGCAGGTCAGATATCATCTGTGGAGAGAGGAATAGAGTTAATGTGCCCTGCACTGTTATAATGAAGTCCAATGAAGGCTTGGAGGACAGTTCCCCATCTTCCATCTGGGCACAGTGCCACCTTCCAGACTCAATACAGAATTCTACAACTTCAGGTAACTGGCTTTCTCTATTGTAGCAGAACCAGATAGTTGTGCTGTAGGTCATCTATTTGTAATATTGGTTAGTTTTTGCTCTCTTGGTGGGTGGAATGGCTTAGTTCTGTGCTGTAAATTTCTCTGATTTTACAAGCAGTCTTCTTGAGAAAAATTCTATTTTATCAGTTTAATGAACTGCATGCATTTGTTTGCTGTTATATATTTACACCCTTTTCAATAGGTGCTTGATCTCTCACAATTGTCAAGATAACAAGAGATTGAAGAATACATGGAAACAAAGATATGCATTGTCATGTCCCCTCAAAAGCAAAAACTCCAGATCTATTCACAATTGCCAGATTAGTAACAAAGTCAATTATGCAATTTCTCCCTCTCTGTGTGATGTGAAATGATGTCAGCATTTCAATGGACTGAAGTTCCTTGTTTTTGTGCATTTACTTTAACTACAGGAAATCATAGTGTTAATTGGCTGCTGTAGTATCCAGAGCCTGGAAGAGCAAGTGGTCAGGATTTGTAGAACAGATGGTAGTAATTGAAGATACCAGTTCCGGTTATGTAGGATTTGAAGTTTCTATGTGCCTGTGTTATTTACAGAATGTAAAATGTACAACATGAATGCTGCCAAATGACTTTTCATCCAGGTAAAAGAACATCACGAAGTTTCAAATCAAAATATCCAAAAAAGAAAAACAATATTATTCACTGATTGTGGGCCCAGAAGCATAAGATTTCCATACTCCTAACCTAACAGAAAGCTTGAGATACAGAGATGCTGTATAAAGGTTAAAGGTCACAGTCCTCTACCACTGGAGGTTGCTGTGAGCTATAAATTCTCGACATGTAAGCGGATAGGGCAAAAAGTAGATTACTGTCTTAGAAAACTGTCTAAGCCTTATAACTTTGGAAGTTATGAGATATAATATTAAGGGATTGTTTTGTCTGTGGCTTACGAGATGAGAGGATCCAGACCAAGTTATTCATCTGTAATATTGGCTCTATTTTTCTCTGTCCACCAGCACAGCCTCACCTGCTGGGCATTTCCTACAGCTTCATATGATACAACTTCTACTTTCCTTTGTGTTCCCTCCCTCAAATTGCACTCATTTCACAGCTTTTACATTTTTTTTCATGCTGTCTCTCTAACAACCTCATTAAACTATCATCCAGATAACTTCTTCAGAAGTTTATCCCCTTGGCAATGCTGGCCTCATCCTGTCAGAGATACTCTCTTTGTCATATCCATCTCTGCAATTTATTCTAACATCTCTCTCTTTCCCAGTCACTGACAAATCTTCGACTTAAACCCTCAACTCTGTTCCTCTTTCCACAGGTGCTGCCAGACCTGCTGAGGGTTTCCAGCATTTTCTGATTTTATGAGGAATGAAGAATCTCATCTTCAATGTTGCATGTAGGAGTGGAGCATCCATGGAGTTGGTAGTGATGAACATTGAGGAGCTTTGCCCAACACCATCTTCTTAGCTACTAGTCGCTTGCAGCAGTCAAAAGTGTGTGCGGGCAACTCTGCTGAAGTAGTCAGCAGGTTACTGGTTCAGGATGTGCTATTGTCAGCCACATATGACATGCAGCACATCATCGAAATGTCTGCTTTTTCAGGAAGCCACATACTTTTTGTGCCAGGAGAAAGGAGATATTGTCTCTCTCTGCTGGTTAAAGGAACGTCCAACAGTAGTAAGTGAGGATACTGGATATCCACCATCTAGAATGGCAGGGATTTAAATAGCAGTCTAACACTAAGGTGCAATCCTATCCAAGGGATTTTGTGAAGTTGAAGATTAAACTTTGACCTCGTAGCTGATTGTTCAATAGTAAATCTGGATCTCTGTGACCAATACTTTGGGCACATACTTTCCCACAAATCTACATTTATGGATGTATTTTTCAGGTTTCTTCAACATTCTAGGGAAGAATGGTACTTCAGAGAAAAAGGAGCCAACTTCCCTTAGTTATTGACAAATATGTGGAACATACCAGCCTGCAGTGTAAGGATTGCCTGAAAAATGTTCATTGGAGGGACATCTTCAGTTAAAGACTTATTGTTATGAGAGTGCTCTGACCACCTCTCAAGCAGGATGACCAATACTGGGAAGTTGTTAGAACTTGTGGTGCCAGAAGCCAGGTTGTAAAATTCAAAGATAGTAAATGAACCCATGTCATAGTCATATCACAGCAACCAAGAGTTGCAGAAGTTGAGAATGAATCTGTTATGACTTATGGTGAAACCAAGCAGAGGTTTGACCACAACAAAATGGTAATAGAGAACCATATCAGGAAGATACATCATGTAAGCAAGTAGAATTCCAGGAAGTCCTCAGGTATCAATAACTTTAAGAAGATCTCAGAGATTGTAGAAACCCATACAATTACTTAAATTTATTCATTATGCTTGCATTTAAAGATACATTTGAAAATATATTGAGAACAACAGGGGTGCCTTTCAACCTTTTATCTTAAGAGAGGAGAACATATGTGCATATGACTCTTTAAAAATACCAATGAAATAGTATGGTATTACTACTTGTACATAATGTTCAACCATCTTTGATTTGCAAGTAGACCAGGTACAGATGAGATTAACCATGCAATACTGTACAAAAAATCTACTTAACTGCATGTGATGCATATATAATAAATAATGTTCAACTACAAACAAAAGGTTTAGTTATCCCCTGCATTCCCAAGGAGAAGTCTGCATCTTATACCAGACATGTACACCTAATAGGATCAGTAAACTACTTTTGAAAGCTTAAGGGCATTCTTGGGCCCAGTGATTGCATCCACAGCCACATCTTTGCACATGGCTCACACTGATGCATGTGATGATTTTTCCCCAAATGCTCAAAATATTTCATTACACTTCCTTTTACATTTAGTTAGCAACACTTTCAGAGAGCTAGATTTTACCTTTTCATGTTCTTACTGTCAGAATTTCAGTCCCCTGTGGTCCGTACAACTTCTTGAAAATCATTCTATTACTTCCTAGCATTCTCACTTTACCATCTGATATAAAAGATTAAATGCATGAATCTGCAGAAGAGGGCTGAAAATCCATAACGGTAAAAACATTTTATATTGGAGCCAAATGTATTTCAAAGCTTGTTTGCTGAGTGCTATCAAAGTGTTTTTCTGTGGATTTTTGCTCTGAAATTAAATTTACTACTCCCAGATTTATATACATTCAGTGAAATTTTTATTAAGTAACCTTGTGGGATTTAATTTTCATACTCTACATTGAAAAAAGCAATTAAGGAAACCTTGGGTATAATCATTATCTTAGCTTATAATCATAATGGCACAGGGATTATGATTATATAATGGCTCCTTTTTTTCCTGTACCTCTGCAACTTATTCTCTCTCACACATGCTTATCAACTCCCCTTTGATTCTTTTTGCATTACCCTACGCTAAAGGGTAATTTACGGTAGACATTTAACCTGCCAACATGTCCTTGGGACGTGGGGGGAAACCTGCCCAGTTATGGAGAAAGTGCAAACTCCACACAGACAGCACTTAATGTTAGGATCAAACATGTGTCCCTAGTGCTGTAAGGCAGCAGCATTAACTGTTGAGCCATTCATGATATTTTTGTTATAAAACTGTGTTTTAAATATAAAAATTTAAAAAGTATCACATAAAGAAACAAAAGTGTCATGTACTTATTTTAAAATCATGAAATGCATTTCTTTCCTTTTACCTGTTCTATTATTTGGAAAAGCTCCTTATCTGTATTCCACCAGTCTCCCTGACAAGCAGGGAAGCTCACCGAATTAGAACATGTCAGTACAAATCATTGTGTCAACTTGTTGCAATGAAGAATGACAGAAATGCATTGCATTATACCATCGATTCTCTAGATGTAGTCAGAAAAAAAATCATTTTTCCTGCTGGATACCTGTCATAAAATGAAATCTATTTAACTTACCAAAAAATATTCACCAACTTGCAGTGTTCCTGTTTGCCCAATATGTAATTCGATCAGGTTAAATTGCAGTTTATTAGATCTGCTTTCCACTTTTTCCAGTGATAATCAATCTATCAGGGAACTGGTTTACCTTGAGTTAAGTGGAAAGGATTCAGGACTTGGTATATTGTAGACCTGCCTGGTTTGGGTTTCAGATTAGGTGTTCCATCCCTGATTGTTGTCTTGATTTTTTTGCTAAACATTTCACTTTGGAACCATTTTGACACCAAAGAAATCCCAAGGACGATAGTCACCTGTCAGTTAACAAATATGTTCCTTTTTATTACTACTACTAAGACTTCTTGTAGAATAGGAATCCAAGTATTTCAATTTGGGAGATTTATTACCTATTATTTAAATTACTGTTAAGTTCAATTTCTAAACAAAATGTTGTACTTTAGAGAGATAAATGATCAGCAGTAAAATTTTAAAAAGACCATATACGTAGTGTATGTATTACTAGTTTATTATTGAGTACTGCTGGGTTTTGAAGCATAGAACGTAGGCTTAAACAGTAAAATGAGCTCCACTGGTGCTTTCTTTTAATCAAAATTTTGTTTCTTTTGGATGTAAAATTTTGTGAAGTCAAACTTTTAACTTCTTATAAATGTGCTTTTACAAACAATTTTCAATGTGCTGTCATATAATCTACCTTGGTAATCATGGTATAAAATAGCAGCTACGATAAGTAAAAAATAAAAGCTCGTCCTTGCAAAACATTGTCTCTTTTTTTATTTCATCTGTTAAATAGTTCATTTTTTAAAAGCAGAGAATAAATTAAATAGAAGTGGTGCAAAGGATGAAACATTAACAAAAAAACTTTTTTGTTCTTCGACTCCCTGTACAGTCTTCTGCTCTAAAATTGGCTGAAGAAGAATAATAAAGTGCTATTCATCTGCAGGTGCAATACTTCCACTTAGAAATGGGATGATGTTTGAAAGGAAAGGAATTAGTAGCATGTTGTATTAGTCTTTTGTAGTACATTTTGTTCTGGGCCTCTTAATTTCCCTGTTTTGAATGCCAAGCAGCCAGGGTCTTGGTTTAGAACTAATAACCATCATGCATGTAAATGCTGTGAAAGAGCTGTTTAGCAAGTTAATAAAAAGTGTTCTTATGTCAGCCCTTGTGGAAATGGATACAATACAAACATTACAGCTGAACTCAGTGCAAATTCTGCTGAGTAAAACCAGGGGGTTATTGTTCAGAATCTATGAATAATAGACAAGTTCATTTCATTGAATATGCTGTCAAGCATACAGGAGACTAGTGTGGCTGTGCAGGGTTTTGTTAACTAAAATCAATTCATTAAATTTTATTGCCCAGTGAGAAGCAGATATACGTTATTGTGAAAACATCATCAAATATTCATGGTTAAAGATAAGTAGTTAATGTATTTAATTAAATATGTGCTTTTGGATCTAAGTATAAAAGTCTGCTCAACTAATTTCTTGATGTCTTTAAGAAAACCATCTGCAGGTTAAAACACATCTTTTCATCACAAGAATATATTTCTAGTGCAATGTTTTAAATGTTGTTCCTTTATTTGGTCAAATGATTTTGGACGTAAATTGAGAAAACCAATTCAGTTCAAACTTTGCATTCAGATGATATTTGTTGCATTGCTAGATCAGCAAGTCACTTTATATCTTCATTCATAAACATGGCTTACATAAAAATGAAGCGGGGGAACACATTACTTTCCATTCTTTAAACAGGACATAACTTTCACTTGCTGAAAAAAATGTGCATCATGAAGAAGGGAGAAGCAGAAATCAGAATAAAAACCCCTTTTCATCAGTATGTACATAATAACGTTTGTGAAATGTGTTAAAGTTTATAATTGTCCATTTACATACTGCACATTTAAACATTTAAGCTTACTCGTCCCAACAGTTCCCATTTATAATGACATTGCGTTAATTTGAGGACTCTCATATTGTACATTTCCCCACAAGGAATATCAATGCTTCCTTCAGCTTACGCAGGCCTAATTTTGTTTCCGTGAGTTTTCAGCTGATTTTGGACACATTTTTCCCTCGGCTAACATGATACATACTGGCTTTGGACAGCACCTTGATAGGTCTCCAAACTCCTTAGTTTGATACATTGAATTTGTTAGCTTCATTGATGTTGATGATGAAAGATAGTACCACTCTCTTGTATAAGTACAGTCCTTAAGTAATTGTGGACCTTATTGCTGCAACAAAGCATCTGTTTTAATTGTGGCAACAATTGGCTGTACCAATTACTGGAGCCAGTTTAATGATATTTTTCCCAGGAACTGCTACATTGTTTGTTAGGCAGAATTTGCTTTCTTTATATACTGGAATACTTTCAAGATAGAGCTGTATTGAGTGCTGTTGTCTTTTGAAGCACAGAACGTGGGCTTAAACAGTAAAATGAGCTCCACTGGTGCTTTCTTTTACTTGCCACCCATTCATCCCAACAATGAGCAAGTGCACTGAAGTGATTTAAAGAGGCCTGATTTCTCTAAGTTGCTGCACACCAATTAACTGTAGTGTACATTCAGAGCATAGCAGGTGTACACATTCGATCTGTATGGAGTAGCTTGCTGATACCAAAAATTCAGTTACAAAATGAAAATGGACACAGCATGGAAGTATGATTGAAACTGACCTGCTAGCTTGTGTTTTATGTAAAGATTTGAGATGTATGAGAAGACTGGATCATTGCTCTCTGCAATTGTTGGACTATGTAATTGTGTACAATTACTATATATAGCCAGTCACAGCCACATGGAAGGCAGTAGATAGCACTTTTCTAAATGTAGAAATTAGGGCTTAAAATATGTGTCCTATCCTCTAAAATTTTTCATTAGAGAAATAATTATGGAAATTTCTACTATGTCTTTGATTTTATTTTTTGTGGATGATATGTGAAATTAAAACAATACTGTTACTTACTTATGCAATATTCTATTCGTAGTTCAGTACTACTTTAAGGATTGAAGTAGTATTTCAGAGTGACATTTTCCAGATTGTCTTGAAAAGCCACTGTTGATGTATTAGCAATAACGACTGAATTTGTCTAGATTTTCCCAATTTTATTTTAATCTTCAAAACCTTGAAGAGCAAGATTACAAAATACTATGCAAGTTATCCTGGGCTGCTCTCATCCAGCTTAGCAGTTCCATATCTATTGTTTTGGAACAAAGATTCAGAATGAGTACAAAATAAATCTAGCATGAATGGAACACACTGCGAGGTACTCTTAAGATCATTTGTTTTCTCAATTGTCTTTCCTCTTTCCTTGTTTAGCTGCACTTACTTCTCTTCTCCCCTTTCCTCTTTCTTCCTCTTCTCCCTATCATTCCACTTTCCTTTGCCTTCATTCCAAGTGACTCTTCCTATCTCCCATTTACCTTACCGATTTACTGCTTCCATTCCCCCACCGTCTTCTCTCCAATGACATTTCTCCCTCTGCCAAATACTCTCCTTCCCTTCATTCTTCTTTGCTGCTCCCTTTTTTTTACTTCCTCTCCACATCCTTCTTCATTCCTAACCCCAATCCTTCTGACCTCCTATCACTTTACCCCCTTTTTCCTTTGCCAGTTTCCGCTGTTACTATTTTTCTTTTTTCTTACTTATTACTCTTTTCTCTCCTTTTCCATTTGCTTTTCTTTTTCTAGTCACACTTAAAATTTCCAAGAGCCAATAGCAACATTGTCAATTTCAATTTTTGTTTCCCAGAAGCCAAGACTTGAGTGTCTGTATTACTAACTTTATTATTATTTTTATTTGTTTGTACCGATACTGTAAATCGGTAGGCCATATTTCTTCTTTCTTTGCACCTCTCTCATCCCTGTCTCCCCTTTTATTCCAGAGTGACACACTGGTCATTCAGCACAAGTCAGACAACAGAGCAAATGCTGTTGAAGTGATTGACAATAGTCAGGGACAGAGAAAAAAGTTCAAAGCAAAAGATGCCTCTGGGAACTTAGAGGGATATTAGAGGGAAAAAGTACTGCTGAATTGCAGAAAAGTCAGGGGGAAAGGATTGCCTCTAATAATAAGGAAGGGGTTGGTGCTGTATGTTGCTGATGATATTGCTTGGGGAAGTGATGCACTGGTTGAACTGTCACGAACCAGCAACAAAAGAAACGTACTGAGCCTGATTCAGTGTTAAAAACTATTAATCACTACTTATGATAATACATAAAATAAAAGTAAAAATGTTAGTATGTTAGAATTCAAAAATGTTAAACCTTGAACGTTAACCCCAAAACTAAACTCTTTGTGTGTGTGTGTGACAAAGTCCCAAACTCCAAGTTCAGGAATGGTTCTTAAAGTTCAGTTCCGCAAGCCATAAGGTGAAACATGAGCAAGGGCTTCTTCAACAACCACCGTTGTCTGAAGATAAGACGTAGATGTAGAGAACATAGGAAGAGTAATTACGAAATCCAAATGTTCCACGATGGAACCCAAACGACACTTCAGTGTTTACTCGGTAGTGACTTCCTCACCCTGAAAAGCATCCGAATCGTGGTCGTCCACACAAATACCTGTTTCCTTCTACAGGTCAGCAACAAAGTGAACTCCACCGGATTACTTCCAACTTCCATACATGGATTTCAGTGGCAGACACAGTTATAGTTTCTCATTCATCGATAGAGAAAACTAGCAGCTGGTGTCTCTCTCCCTTCTCTCTCTCTTCTTCTTCTTCTTCTTCTGCTTCTTCAACAACGTCATTACGTCCTTTATCTTCTATTGACGTAAGCACGCCACACACACACACACACACACACACACACACACACACACACACACACACACACACACACACACACACACACACACACACACACACACACACTATCTAAAAGGGACATTCACTGAGTCCGTAACACCTCCCACCTAAAAAGAATTTTTCCCAAGAAAAATTTAACCACGCATACAGTTAGTAATGTTAATAATTATCATTCTACACAACTACAGACTATCAGATTAGTACAGATACATGTTTCCCATTTAACATCGGGAAAGACAATCAGCAATCACATTATCTTTGCCTTTAATGTGAGTTATCATGAGATCAAACTCTTGCAAAATTAAACTCCAGTTTAACAGCCTTCTGTTCTTGTTTTTGACTCGGCTCAGAAACACCAATGGGTTATGATCTGTATATACAGTCAATGGTTTCTGAGCGGTGCAAACATATACACTGAAATGTTGCAAGGCTAAAACAAGCGACAGTAATTCTTTCTCCATGGTGGAATAATTCTTTTGATGGTCATTAAATTTCTTTGAAAAGCTACAGGATGGTCAATATCATCAAGGTCACCCTTCTGCAACAACACAGCTCCTGCAGCTTCATCACTGGCATCTACTGCTAATGAAAATGGCTTTTCAAAGTCAGGTGTTTTGAGCACAGGATGGTAGCATAAAATGGCTTTCAGCTTCTCAAATGCTTCTTGACAAGAATCTGTCCAAACAAACTTTACTCCCTTCTTCAGAACATTAGTTAGGGGAAGAGCAATATCAGCAAAATTTTTACAAAATTTTCGATAATATCCAACCATTCCCAAAAATCTTCTAACAGTCCTCGTACCTGTGGGAATAGGGAACTCGGATATTGCTTGAACTTTTGCCTGAACAGGAGTTTGCTTGCCTTGACCTACAACATAACCAAGATACGTCACAGTGGCATGGCCAAATTCACTTTTAGCCAAGTTAACTGTAAGGTTAGCCTCAGAAAGTCTTTCAAACAACCTTTCTAACGCAGATATGTGATCCTCCCATGTATCATTCCCAGTCACTAAGTCGTCAATGTAAGCATCTGTATGTTTTAACCCATGAATCACCAAATTAATCATTCTTTGAAATGTTGCCAGAGCACTTTTCATTCCAAATGGTAAAACATTATATTCATACAATCCAGAAGGGGTTACAAAGGCTGAAATCTCCCTTCCTCTATCTTTTTTTGTCCCAACTCGACCTTCAGTCGTGTTTGTTCTAACTCCATCTTTGCTATCTGCACCTGTCTAACAGGAATCTCTGATTCACTCCCAGAAAACTCTTCTAACTGTTCTAATTCTTCCTCCTCCAGATCCTCCAACTCCACTGGTTGAAAAGTCTCATCAGAAATCACTGGTTTACTCTCAGGAAACTCAACTACCTCACTCAACTCAAACACTTCCTTCTCCAGATAATAGTCAACTATCATTCTATGAATAACTGCTTTTCTCATAGACTGCTTTACTTCTGTAAGGTTTAGCTTTGTAGCAATCTTTATCAGATCATCCTTTTTCGCCACCTCCAATCCCTTTAGGGTTGGTGACTCCAAAAATGCCTTAATATCCATTGCTGCTGGTTTCCACACACACACAAGCCAATTAAAAAGAATTTATCAGACCCCCCTCAACAATCTTTGGATTGAATCCCGAACGAATCTCGTCAATCTGGGGAACGATCCCAGACGACACTTGTTAATTTTTGGATTGGATCCCGGACGAGCCCCCAATTTTGTCACGAACCAGCAACAAAAGAAACGCACTGAGCCTGATTCAGTGTTAAAAACTATTTTATTAATCACTACTTATGATAATACGTAAAATAAAAGTAAAAATGTTAGTATGTTAGAATTCAAAAATGTTAAACCTTGAACGTTAACCCCAAAACTAAACTCTTTGTGTGTGTGTGTGACAAAGTCCCAAACTCCAAGTTCAGGAATGGTTCTTAAAGTTCGGTTCCGCAAGCCATAAGGTGAAACATGAGCAAGGGCTTCTTCAACAACCACCAACATAGGAAGAGTAATTACGAAATCCAAATGTTCCACGATGGAACCCAAATGACACTTCAGTGTTTACTCGGTAGTGACTTCCTCACCCCGAAAAGCATCCGAATCGTGGTCGTCCACACAAATACCTGTTTCCTTCTACAGGTCAGCAACAAAGTGAACTCCACCAGATTACTTCCAACTTCCATACATGGATTTCAGTGGCAGACACAGTTATAGTTTCTCATCCATCGATAGAGAACACTAGCAGGCTAGTGTCTCTCTTCCTTCTCTCTCTCTTCTTCTTCTTCTGCTTCTTCAACAACGTCATTACATCCTTTATCTTCTATTGACGTAAGCACGCCACACACACACACACACTCTATCTAAAAGGGACATTCACTGAGTCCGTAACAGAACATAAATAATGGATTAATACAATATTTTTATAGATTAGAAATAATAATTGAGTTTTAATAGGGCCCTTACATTGAATCAATTAATAATTTTAATCCAAAAGAATATAAATTACATCACATTCTCTAATAAGAATGGGGAAAGGGGAGTGATCTGATAAAATTATGTATAATTTGAAACTACTGCATACATTCTTTTAAGAATGATATGTAATACTACTGGACTTGACCTAATGAGAAAATTATCTCAGATAATGCTCCTTATACCAATGCTGCCTTGACTTAAGGTTGATTCTTTGCTCCTTTCAGGAAGAAGCACCCACAGGAAATTAAAGGAGGGATTTTCTACCTATTAAATGAAAAAATCATGGGCCCTGAGCGCTCTGAGCATGTCCTGTATGTGCTCTTCAGATTCAGAGGCTGATATTGTCCCTGTAGCATCCACCTCAATGTATCATTTATTCTAATTTCTATTTTTTATATTAGTCTTTAAGTCTTTGATCCAAACTGCAAAGCACAGTGAACAATGTACTTAAATTGAAGGCCATACAAAGATATAATTAGATGACTTCATGTTTAAAATGCAATGTGCTTTCCTGGTCCATTGGATTATTACTAGTTACATGTTATTGTACAAGATTCTAACTTTATAGTCATGTAGATCAAAATTAAAAGTTCAAAAATAGCTTGTGAACTTTAAGAAAAAATGTGCACATTGTAGACTTTGTCTCACCAAACAAACCACTATGAAAAACAAAATTTACTAGCTACACCTGGAAAAGTGAACTTGTGACAAAAAAAGTAAACAAATGCAAGCAGCGTTTGCTGAGAGATCTTATGTCAGCTTTACTTCTATTCCAGGAGTTGTTATGGATCAAAAGATTTATATCAGGTCATCAATTGCACCTTAAAAGATTTGCCAAGGTGCATCTGTTACACCAGTACACATAGCATCAGGATATTACAATTATAATCTATAATAATTGCTCAGGATTTGTTCTAAATTATATGGTATGGATATGCCCACTGCAGTGCTGTGCCAAGATCCTAAGTGAAAAATAGGCATGTGCAAATCAAAAAGAAAACCAGGCAGTCTTCAGGTTAATAAGTGCTCCGTTCCTGAGAAATGTCTGTAAGCTGACTTTTCCATATAGTTTTCTATAGCTACCGCTATTTTATCACTCTGCATACACTTCCTATAATTCTTTCATTTCATTGAATATTCACCGTAACACTACCCATAATTAAACCAATGGAATACACATAGTATCCAGTTGTTAAGGAATACTACAAAACATGTCACTATTACTAATACAATCTTGAAAATTCTTTAAACATTTATGGGAGAAATTGCTTAGTCAGATTTCCGTGAGTCTGCTCTTCTGTAACCTGAGGAGCCCCTGTATACTGAAAAGTTTTCAATGCAATTCATAAAGTATGGACAATGAAGTCTGTGAGTCGCACCTATCCCAAATATGATGTCCTAAGTATAAACTTCAAGCTGCAATACTGATGTATACCGAGGCCAAGATCTTCCAGACTGGCTAATAATCTCCATTCCCCATTCCCTGAAATCACCTTCTGTGGATTTGGAAGGCTTACCTTGTGGCCAATGATATAACTGAGTCATATGGACAACCAGAACAAGGACTATCAATAAAATTCTTCGGGAAGGCACAGCTTTTTAAACTTTTAAAGCTGTCAGGATTTGTCAATGCATTCAAAACTATTAAAAATGAAATAATCAAAATATTACATTTAAACTATGAAACCGAAAACATAATTAAGAAATGTGACACCTAACTCTCATGCCTCAGCTCTACAACTCTCACTAAATGATTGGGCTCATGGGTTCTGCACCCTGTCTAACCTGGTAAAAGATGCAAGAGCAGATATCCCTACACAAGCGCTGTTGTGGTAAGAAAATGTCTGCTGACATTTGGCTAGTAAATTTTGGGCTTCTGCATTCATGTGGCAGTCCATAAACATCAGCGTCTATGCCAACAGGTGGAACTGCTGGCAAATCTCGGGCCAGTCACACTTTGGAGAACTTCCAGAACAAGCATGGCATACTTCCGGTGGATTTGTCCGCCTGCATGTAGCACAATGGATGAGTCTAGAACATTGGCTGAATGTTATGATTGCAAGTATGACCTCAATTTTGGCATGAATCCCTGGATATTAAGAATCTGCAGAGTGACCTGGCTGTCTGGGTCAATGCTGGGTGTTTTTTAAAAAAATTTTTTGAAAATAATTTTCAGAATTTTTCAGTCACTATGCTGGGGCACTTCAAGATAGATAAGAGTCAACTATATTGTTTTGTTGTCAATTACAAGGTAGAATCAGAAAGGAGCGCGGATTTCTTTCCTTGAAGAGTCATTAGTTAAATGATTACAATCTGATACCTGTATATTTACATTTTTGTGACTATTTTTTATTCCATATTTATCAAAAAACTACATTTAAATGCCTCAGTTGCTTGTGGGATTGAACACACATTGCGTGATTGATTATTAATCCAGGTCCCTGGATTCCAGGTCTGGTAACAACCATTATGCTTCCATATTCACCAATTTTAATAGAGATTTAGAGAATTACAAACCAACTCAACTCCTTTCATTTGTTGATGTTGCTTTACTGAACTGACATATTACTGATTTATCTGAAACACCATTAAATTGGATACAATGGGTCTCTGATCAAATTAATAATGTTCACCTTCTCAATTCTCAAGAAAATAAGACAATTTTAATTTTATACAATATCAAAAGCAAAAGACACAGAATAAGTATTAAGATTGATGAGTATCTCTTAAACATTCAGAAAAATATTTTATAATTGAAGAGACTAAATACATACTTAATAGGTCAGGCTGCAGCTGTGGAGAAAATTACCCCTTCAGAACTGCAAACGTGCATGATAGAGGCAACACCAGGCACACCTAAAAATAATGATGTGCCAGCAAGTAAAGCTGCAACATAGGATTACAAGCATTGTAAAACAGCAAAATAGAGCATGCAATTGATAGATCTAATTGGTATCACAAGTTACGGATCACAAAATGGCTACACAAGGGGCATAATTTTAAGGTGATTGGAGGAAGATATAAGGGGGATGTTAGAGGTATGTTTTTTACACAGGGAGTGGTGGGTGTGTGGAATGCACTGCCTGCAGAGGTTGTGGGGGCAGAAACATTAGGGACATTTAAGAGACCCTAAGATAGATACATGAATGATAGATAAATGGAGGGCTGTCTGGGAGGGAAGGGTTAGATATCAGAGCGGGATAAAATGTCAGCACAACATCGTGGGCCGAAAGGCCTGTACTGTGCTGTAATACTCTATGTTCTACATCAAAGTTTTGCAATGCTGACACATCTAGTCATGAATGATAGTGGACCATTAAACGTGCAAGGTGGGGGAGGAGGCTCCAAATATATCCCCATCCTCAATCATGGCAGGACACAGTAATTGAATACTAAAAGATAAAGCTGTAGTATTTGCAACCATGTTCAATGAGAAATGCTGAATACATGATCCACATTGATTTCCTCCCACAATCTCCATCATCACAAAAGTCAATCTTTCACCATTCAATTTGCTCCTCATGATATCAAGAAACAGCTGAGAACATTGGATACAGCAAAGGCTATGGGACCAGACAATGCACCAGCTATAATACTAAAGGTCTGCACTCCAAAACAAGCTTCATCTTTAGCCAAGCTGTTCCAGTACAGTTACAATAATCTGACAGTTTGGAAATTTGCCCAATATGTCCTGTTCAAAAAACGGGCACAAGCAATCCACTTAATTACCACCCAATCAGTCTACTCACATTGATCAGCAAAGTGATGAAAGCTGTCTTGGACAGTGCTATCAAGTGGCACTTACTCATCAATAATCTGAAAACCAATGCCTAGTTTGGATTTTGCCTGGACCCCTCAGCTCCAGATCACTTCACAACCTTGATCCAAACATGGAAAAAAGAGCTAAATTCCAGTGGTGAGAGAAACTGCTCTTCACATAAATACAGCATTTGACCATCAAGGAGCCCTGGTAAAACTGAAGTCAATGACTATCAAAGGTTAATCGATCTGTGCTGTATGACTCTGTCACTCTGATTCCAGTGGTTGTTGATAGTGAGGAGGATAGTCTTAGACTACAGGATAACATTGATCTATTAGCAAGATGGGCAGACAAATGGCAGATGGAATCTAATCCTGATAAGTGGGAGGTGATGTTCTTTGGGAGGACTAAAAAGGGTAGGACTTACACAATGAATGGTAGGGCCTTATGGAGTATTGAGGGACAGAGGAACCTTGGTGTGCAAGTCAAGGATCCCTAAACACAGGAAGATCAGATGGTGAAAAAGGCACATGAGACACTTGATGGGGCACAGAAAATAAGATCAGTAAAGTTATGGTACAATTTTCTAAAACATTGGTTAGGCCACAGCTGGAGAACTGTGTGCTGTTCTGGTCGCCAGACCATAGGAAGGATGTGATTTCACTGGAGAAGTGCAAAAGAGATTCACCAAGATGTTGCCTGGGATGGAGCATTTCAGTTATAAGGAGAGACTGGATAGGATGGGTTTGTTTTCCCTGGAGTGAAGGAGGCAGAAGAGTGACCTGATGGGCATACATAAAATTATTAGGGGGATAGATACGGTAGATAGTAGGAAACTTCTCCATAACAGAGGTATCTAAAACAAATCAGCACATGTTGAGGGTAAAGATTAAGAATTTTGAAGGGCTCTGAGAAGGAATTTTTTTCATCCAGAGAATAAAATGCAGGGCCCTAAGGCCGCCTCTCCCTACCATCCTCCTGGCTAAGGTAAAGGCTCTGGAAAATAAAACTGAAGACCTCAGAGCAAGACTGCAGTGCCAGAGGGACATGAGGATCTATTGTCTACTCTGCTTCACAGAGACATGGCTAACTCCCAGCACTCCAGACACAGCACTCCAGCCTCAACCATCCACTGGATGGACCGGACAGCGGCATCAGGTAAAGGCAGAGATGCCAGTGTTTGCTTCATGATTAAGTCATTGTGGTGCACAGATGTGGCATTTGTCTCAGTCCTGCTCCCCCGACCTGGAACATCTGGTGGTGAAATGTCATCCGTTCTATCTGCCGAGGGAGTTCTCTGCTGTCATCCTGGTAGCGGTGTACATTCCACTCCTGGCAGACATCAAGCTGACACTAGAGGAGCTGAGCACTGTGATCAGCAGTCACGAGACAGCGCACCCTCATGCCTTCCCGATCATCGCAGAGGACTTCAACCAGGCCAGCTTGAAGAAGTCTCTGGCAAACTACCACCAACATGTCACCTGCAGAACCAGAGGATACTCAATCACTGTTACACCACCATCAAGAATGCTTACCATGCCAACCCATGCCTGCACTTTGGCAAGTCTGATCACCTGGCTGTACTTCTACTCCCGGCATACAGACAGAGACTGAGGACCACAGCACCAGGGGTGAGAGCCTCGAAGGTATGGTCAAGAGAGGTGGAGGAACATTTACAGGACTGTTTTGAATCAGTGATCTGGACCATATTCAGGGCTTCATCCTCGGATCTGAAAGAATATGCCAAGACCTGTGTGGACGAGTGTGTGCCTTCAAGAACACACCCAGTTTTCCTAAACCAGAAGTCCTGGACAAACCAGGAAATTCTCAGTCTACTGAGGGCTAGATCCGTGGCATTAAAGACTGGCAGTCCAGAACCCTACAAGAAGTCCAGCTACGACCTACGGAAGGCCATCATGAGAACGAAAAGGCAATTCTGTGTTAAGTTAGAGACACATCGAATGCACAACACCTGTGGCAGGGTTTGCATGCCATTACTTCCTATATGGCGAAACCTAACAGCAGAAATGGCAGCGATGCTTCACTCCCCGATGAACTCAACGCCGTTTATGCACACTTTGAAAGGGAGAATAACACTATGCAGGTGTGAATCCCCTGTGATCTCTGTCTTGGAGGCCGACATTAGAACATCCTTCAAGAGGGAGAACCCCGACAGTGTACCTGTCAGGGTACTGGAAATCTGTGCCAACCAACTGGCTGGAGTGTTCAAGGATATCTTCAAGCTCTCACTGCTGCAGTCAAAGGTGCCCACCTACTTCAAAAGAGCATCAATCAGACCGGTGCCCAAGAACAGGGTGAGCTGCCTCAACGACTATTGCCCGATAGCACTCACATCTACTGTGATGAAGTGCTTTGAGAGGTTGGTTGTGGCTAGAATTAATTCCTGCCTGAGCAAGGACCTGGACCCGCTGCACTTTGCCTACCGCCACAACACGTCTACAGTGAATGCAATCTCACTGTCTCTCCACTCAGCTTTGGAGCAGCAAAACATACATCAGACTGCTGTTTATTGATTACAGCTTGGTGTTCAACACCATCATCCCCTCAGTACTAATCAGTAAGCTTCAAAACCTGGGCCTCTATAGCTCCCTGTGCAACTGGATCCTCAATTCCTTATTGGGAGATGACAGTCAGTGTGGATCAGTAATAACATCTCCTCCTTGCTGACAATCAACACAGGGGCACTTCAAGGATGTGTGCTTAGCCCCCTGCTCTACTCTCTCTATATTCATGACTGTGTAGCTAGGCACGGCTCAAATGCCATCTACAAATTCGCCAATGACACCACTGTTGTTGACAGAATCACAGATGGCGATGAGGAGGCGTACAGGAGTGAGATAGATTGGCTGGTTGAGTGGTGTCACAGCAACAACCTTGCACTCAATGTCAGTAAGACCAAGGAATTGATTGTGGACTTCAGGAAGAGTAAGTCAGGAGAACAGACACCAGTCTTCATTGAGGGGTCAGTGGTGGAAAGGGTGAGCAGCTTCAAGTTCCTGGGCGTCAACACCTCAGAGGATCTATCTTGGGCCCAACATATTGATGCAATCATGAAGAAGGCACACCAATGGTTCTACTTCATTAGGAGTTTGAGGAGATTTGGTATGTCACCAAAGACTCTTGCAAGTTTCTGCAGATGTACAGTGGAGAGCATTCTGACTGGTTCCTTCACTGCCTGGTATGGAGGCTGCAATGTGCAGGATCGAAAGAGGTCTGCAGAGGGTTGTAGACTCTGCCAGCTACATCACGGGCATAAACCTCCTCACCATCGAGGATATCTGGAAGAGACGGTGCCTCAAGAAGTTGGCATCCATCATTAAGGACCCTCACCATCCAGGACATGCCCTCTTTGTGTTACTACCATTGGGCAGGAGGTACCAGAGGGAGTTGGAAGTCTGTAACCAGTGGTATACCACAGGAGTCAGTGCTGGGACCTTTGGAGTTTGTGATATACATTAGCGATTTGGCTGTGAATTCAGGAGGTATAACGTACTTGGCAGATGATACGATAATTGATTGTGTTGTAGGTAGCAAGGAAGGTCATCTAAGGCTATAGTATGATATAGGTCAGCTGGAAAGTTATGCAAACAAATGCCAAATGGAACTTAATCCTGATGTGCGAGATGATGCATGTTGAGAAGGCAAACGACGATGGGCATACACATTAAATGGTAGGCCCCAAGGGGGTGTTGATGAACAGAGGGATGTCCATCTTTTTCCCATGATGGAGGTGTCTTAGGCAAGAGGGCACAGGTTTAAGGTGAGAGGTAGGAGGTGTAGAGGACATCTGAGGGGAATCTGGAATGTTCTGCCTTAAGAGGTGGTGGAGTCAGTTACTCACACAACATTTAAGAAGCATGTTTAAGAAATACTTGAATCACCAAGGCATAGAAGGCTATGGACCTAATGCAAGTCAATGGGATTAGTATAGATAGGTACAACGGGTGGCATGGTCACAGCGGGTTTAAGGGTCTGTTTCTATGCTGTATGACTCTATAGCTCAATAATCACTTAGAGAGAAACAGCTAGAGTTACAATCAGGCTAAGAAATGGTGGAAATCATAGTCATAGAGTTATACAGCATAGAATCAGGCCCTTCATCCCAACTCTTCCATGCTGACCAAGGTGCCTTTCTGAACAAGTCCCATTTGCCTACATTTGATCCATTTCCTTCTAAACCTTTCCAATTCATGCCCTACCCTTTACTGTTCGGCTTAACATCTGGAAATACATCACTTTGCACTTATCTGAGTCAAATTCCATCTGCCATTCCTTTGTCGACTTTCCCTGTTTATCTAGATCCTATTGTTACCTTAGACAATGTTCTTCACTGTCCACCACACCACCAATTTTTGTGTCATCTGCAAACTTACTATTCATGCCATCTACATGCTTATCCAAATTGTTAATATAAATGACAAACAACAATGGAGCCAGCACCAATCCCTGGCAGACCACTGGTCACAGTTCTACAATCTGAAAACCAACCCTCCATTACCACCCTCTGATTCCTTCTTACCAAGCCAATTTTGTATCCAGTTGCCTAGCTCAGCCTGGATCCCACTTGATCTAACCTTCTGCACCAGTCTACTATGCCAGAGCTTGTCAAAAGCCTTGCTAAAGTCAGTGCAGATGTCTATAGCCCTGCCCTTGTCAATCCTCTCTCACCTTTTCAAAAACTCAGTTTCCCACGCACAAGGTCATGCTGACTATCCCTAATCAGTGATTGCCTTTCCAAATGCAGATAGAACCTGTGTCTCAGAATCCCCTCTAGTAATTTTCCCACCACTGATGTTAGGATCACGGCCTGTAGTTCCTTGGTTTGTCATTGCAGCTTTTCTATAATAAAGGCACAACATTAGCCACCCTCCAGCCATCCCATACCTCATCCATTGCTAAGGAAGATGCAAAAATCTCTGCCAGGGCCCCAACAATTTCTTCCCTTGCTTCCCACGATGTCCCAGGATATACTTAGTCAGACCCTGGAGATTTATCCACCTTTATGCACCTCAAGACCACCAACACCTCCTGTTTCATAATGTCAATAGGTTTCAGGACATCACTGTCTCTACCCTGAACACCCTAGCTTCCATGACCTTCTCCACAGTAAATACAGAAGTATTCAGTTAAGATCTTGCCCCTCTCCAAACGTCAAATATGTTTTCAGTTGCAAAGAGGAAGGACAGGGAGAGTAATCAGGAAATCAAAAAAACTTGAGATGCTGGAAATCCATTAGTTTCAAGATAATTATGGAGATGGATAGGACTGGTCCTCGGGCTGAGATTCTAAATTGGAGTAAGGCCAATTATGATGGCATCAGAAAGGATCTGGCAGACGTGGGTTGGGATAGGCTGTTTTCCAGCAAAGTGATGCTTGGTAAGTGGGGGGCTTTCAAAAGTGAAATACTGAGAGTACAGAATCTGTATGTTCCTGTTAAAATAAAAGGCAGGGCTAACAGGTTTAGCGAACCTTAGTTATCAAGGGATATTGAGGCCCGAGTAAAGAAAAAGGAGGCGCATATCAGGTATAGATAGTTAGGATCAAATGAGGTACTAGAGTAGTACAAGAAATTCAAGAGAACACTTTAGAGAGAAATCAGGAGGGCAAAAAGAGGACATGATGTTGTTCTGGCAGAAGAGTAAAAGAGAATCCCAAGGTTTCCTATAGCTATATTAAGAGCAAAAGGGTAGCAAGGGACAAAATTGGTCCTCTTGAAGATCGGCATGATCACGTATGCGTGGAGCCGAAAGAGGTGGGGGAGATCTTAAATAAATGTTTTGCATCTGTATTTACTCTGGAGACAGACACAGAGACAATAGAACTGAGGCAAAAGAGTAGTGAGGTCATGAACCGTATCTGCATTATGGAAGAGGAAGTGCTGGCTGTCTTGAGGCGAATGAAAGTGGATAAATCCCCAGGGCCAGACAATGTGTCCCCTCAGACCTTGTGGGAGGCTAGTGCAGAAATTGCAGGGGCCCTGGCAGATATTTAAAACATCACAGGTGAGGTGCCAGAGGACTGGAGGATAGCTAATGTTCTTCCATTGTTCAAGAAAAGCTCTAATAAGCTAGGAAATTACAGGCTGGTGAGCCTGATATTAGTCATCTGTAAATTATTGGAAGGTACTCTTAAGGGTCAGGATATATAAATATTTGGATAGACAGTGCCTGATTAGGGATGGTCAACATGGCTTTGTGCATGGTAGATCATGTCTAACCAATCTTATAGAGTTCTTCGAGGATATTACCAAGAAGGTAGATGAGGGAAAGGCGATGGATGTTGTTTACATGGACTTTAGCAAGGCCTTTGACAAAATCCCGCATGGGAGGCTGCTCCAGAAGGTTAAGTTGCTTGGCATTCAGGATGAAGTAGCCAATTGGATTCAACACTGGCTTAGCAGGAGAAGCCAGAGTGGTGGTAGATGGTTGTCTCTCAGACCGGAAGCCCGTGACTAGTGGTGTACCGCAGGGATCATTGCTGGGTCCGTTGTTGTTTAATAACGATTTAGTTGATAATGTGGTAAACTGGATCAGCAAATTTGCGGATGACACCAAGATTAGGGCATAGTGGACAATGAAATAGGCTATCAAAGCTTGCAGCATGATCTTGACCCGCTGGGAAAATGGGCTGAAAAATGGCACTTGGAATTTAATGCAGACTAGAGTGAGGTGTTCCACTTTGGGAGGACAAACCAGGGTAAGACTTACACAGTGAATGGTAGGGCTCTGAGGAGTGCAGTAGAACAAAGGGACTTGGGAATACAGATCCATAGTTCCTTGAAAGTGGCACCACAGGTAGATAGGGTCATAAAGAGAGCTTTTGGCACTTTGGCTTTCATAAATCAGGGCACTGAGTACAGGAGTTGGGATGTTATGTTAAAGTCGTACAAGATGTTGGTGTAGAATACTACAGATGTAGTATTGCTGAAAATATTCACCAGATCAAGTACAATGGGTGAACAGAAAGATTTGTTACAGGGTGATGACCATTCACACAATCTCCCCTCAGAATTCAATAATTTGAGATAAGGAGACTTTCTAGTTTATAAATATAACTTTGCCAGTTTTAATGGTCATCGACACGAAAACTTAACATTTTTTCCTCTCTTCCCACATATACTGCTTGGCTTGCTGAGAATTTCCAGCATTTTGTGTCTCCAACTCAGTGTCTCCAACTTGTGTTTCCAACATCTGCGCAATTTTTATTTTGTTTTCAACAATTATTTTATTGGATTGGCTGTGATTTTCTGCCAATCGGGCCACTGAGACAGTGTATACTTTCTGCTCTCCCTCTTAAAACAACCTGCTTGTCCTTCAAGTTGTACGGTCGAGAAAGAAAAAGAAAATCACTAATTAAAAACAGAAAATCAGACCTTACAAGTCTGTAAATTTGCAAACCATAAACTGACCTCGGATTTAAGGACTGCGGCTAAACTCTTTAATGAAAGTGACGGTCTCCAGCCAGGGGAAATCGTGTTGTTCTTTCTTTCCCCTCCCCCCTCAAAGATGACCTTTTCCTGGAACGGATTTGCAGCGGGGCCGGGCGATGGAAAACATCAACCCACAACTGCACGGCGAACCTGGTCTGCCGACTCCGCCCGCCTCCCTCCCCGTGCACAGGGCGAGCGCGAGCCACCGAACCGTTGGCCCCGCGCCCGGCTCGCGGACAGGCGGCCCTGCTGGGCCCGGGAATGCTGGGACATCCGCCCCAACCGTCGCGAACATGGCGTCCGGCGCGCTGCTCAACTTTCGCCGGGGCACCGCAGGTAAGAACGACCTCGCCACGCTCAACCCCTGTGCCCGACAGAAGCAGATAGACCCGCCGCAACTGCGGGCAGGCGATGTCCCAACCGGGAGGGGAAGGTTATTCCGTGGACCGAACTCCGCAGACACCCGGGCAGGAGGTTTTTCACCCTCACCGCTCCGCTCCCCAGCGTCTGCCCCTCCCGTGCACATGCGCAGAAATGTAACAGTTTCCTCATTGAGTCCTTTGACCTTGTAAACGATACATGCGGCTAGGTAATGCTGTACGTCTGCCAAAAAATACTAGAGTAAAGGCAAATTACAGTTCTGGTCTATATAATAGCAGTTCTGAACTTCCTTTAAGACTTACTTTAAGAATTGTGTCATATGATTAATCGCTTACTGGGCTGCAATACTGTTAAATGAAAGTATAGAGGCTGTCTGTGAGAAGCCATTGAATAAAGACAACATTGAGCTTCTTGCTTCTCATTTTTATCTGCCTGCACACTACACAAATGAATTTCATTGGGTGCTCGGAACTCACAGAGAAAACATCAGAATCAGAATCAAATCTATTATCACTGACTTGTATGACGGGAAATTTGTTGTTTTGCGGCAGCAGTACAGTGCAAGACATAAAAATTACTGTAAATTAAAAATAAATAAATGGTGCAAAAGAAAAGGAATAACAAGGTAGCGTTTATGGATTCATGGACTGTTCAGAAATCTGATGGAGGGGAAGAAGCTGTTTCTAAATTGTGTGTGGGTCTTCAGGCTCCTGTACTTCCTCCTCGATGGTAGTAACGAGAAGAGGGCATTTCCCAGATGGTGAGGGCCCTTAGTGATGGATGCCGCCTTCCAGAGGCACTGCCTCTTGAAGATATCCTCAGTGATGGGAGGGTTGTGCCCGTGATGCAGCTGGCTGAGTCTACAACCCTCTGCAGCCACTTGCAATCCTCTGCATTGGAGTTTCCATACCAGGCTGTGATGCAACCAGTCAGAATGCCCTCCACCGTACATCTATAGAAATTTGCAAGAGTCTTCGGTGACATACCAAATCTCCTAACGAAGCAGAGCTGCTGGCGTGCCACCTTTGTGGTTACAAGAGTGTGTTAGGCCCAGGATAGATCCTCCCAAGATGTTGCAGCCCAGGAATTTGAAGCTGCTGACCCTTTCCACCACTGACCCCTCAATGAGGATTAGTGTGTGTTCTCCCGACTTCCCCTTCCTGAAGTTCAGTCAATTCCTGGTCTTGCTGATGTTGAGTGCGAAGTTGTTGTTGTGACGTCACTCAATCAGCCAAACAATCTCACTCCCATACACCTCCTCATCACCATTTGAGGTTTTACCAACAATGATGGTGTCATCTGCAAACTTATAGATGGCATTTTAACCAAGTCATGAATGTAGAGAGAGGAGAGTAGTGGGCTAGGCACGCATCCTTGAGGTGTGCCTGTATTGACTGTCAATGAGGAGCAGATGTTATTACCAATCTGCACTGACTGTGGTGTCCTGATAAATAAGTTGAGGATCCAGTTGCAGAGGGAGGTACAGAGGCCCAGGTTTTGAAGCTTGGTGATTAATACTGAGGGGATGATGGTGTTGAACATATCCCATGCTGGCATTAAGAATGGGATGGCAGATAACTGTAGCCATTGAAGGTAACAAAGTAATTCTGTGTCAGTATGCTGCATCAGGCAAACTCACAATCAATTCTGGTGGACTGAGGTACAAACTGGAACAGGAGAATAACATTTTTTCCATGCAAAATTGCCTGCAAGATAAGGACCAATTTTGTAATTGTTGGACTGGTGTAAAATGGTTGGAGAGTGTACAGAAGTTCTTGATGGGTCTGGCAAAATATGGTGTCCTTCAATTCAGACACTGAAATGATGATGGTGTTTTATCAGGTAAATAACATGTTAAGGATAATGGTGAAGATAAGGCTATATTCAAAGCTGAGGTAATCTTAGTAGGAATGGGGCTGGACATTTATGCAGCACTACAATAGATGTACCATTTAACAAAATTGCCAAAACCTTTTTGGCCCAGGACCATTAGTATTCATTGTGAGTTAAAATTATGGGATCTGCAATCAGCTGTCAGGGGAGATGATCAGTGATTACTTGGTTGTTTTTAGAAACCTGTTGCTGCAGTGGTGCATTCTTTGGATCTTGCATGGATGGGGAGGTTCATGTGAAGATCCTGATGCAAGTTACTAAATATGCAAGATCTAATATTCAATTGGGTATGCAGGATGGCCACAACTTGGGAAATGGCTCCATAAATACAAATAATTTTTTGTCAGTGCTACATGTTGATGCACATATATTATGCAAACCAACAGCAGGCTAAAAGGCAGGAGCTTCACCACTGAGTATGGTCTACATGAACATAAGTAGTGAGAACAATCATGTGCACTTCTGTAGGGATGTGGTTGCACTAGAGAGGGTGCAGAGGAGATTCACCAGGATGTTGCCTGGGATGGAACATTTCAGCTATGAGAATAGACTCTATTTTTTCAGTTGCAGAGGATGTTGAGGGGGGACCTGATGGATGTATAAAAATTATAGGGTGGATAGTTAGAAATTTGCAGACCAAGTGCTGGTAAATGGGATTAGTATGGATAGGCATTTGACGGTTCACATTGACGTGGTGGGCTGAAGGGCCTGTTTCCTCTGCTGTATGACTCTCTGATTCTATGAATTTGTAAATGGCTATAAGTGAGAAATGTTGCTTCAGGCAGCATGGTAATGACTCAGTTCTTGCCTGTCAGTTGAGAGCTGTATAACTGCTTTACTTGTTTTAAGCAAGGGTATAAACTCTCTGGATGAAAGGCTAGGCAACTTAACAAACCAGCAATCTAGGAGTTAAGCAAAATCCCAGTGGAAGGAAATGAGTTGAAAACCACAGAAGGGAGGTCCATACAACATTTAGACGGATAAGTGTTGCAAGGAACACTATTTGAATAAATTTTGTGCTAATTTTACTCCCTTTGATGGTTTGGCATGCAAATACGACCTGTTTTGTGTACTAATTGACATGCTGACTCTCTGCATTTAAACTTAGCTGTTCATAGACATGAGACAAGTATAGCTTCATAAAAACTTGTCCCTGGCAAATCAACATACGAATTTGAGGTGTAGGCAGAGGGCATTGCTTGATATTTGCTATTCTATTAAGATTCATTTGTAATCTCTGCAAAGCCAGAAGGTTTTTTCTGATTGCTTTTTCCCATTTTCACCAATATCACATGTCATTCATTTGCAAAACTCTTCTTTTATCTGAGCATGAAATGCAGAGGGCAAAAATTGTGGTTTGGCATCTGGTTTTATGCCTACTATAAGCTTTATGCCCCACCATCCTAGTGTATGAATTCATATTACTGTAGAAGCATGCTCAAACCTGATTGGAACATATTTACACTGATCCTCATTTCTTCAAACCAAGATTAGTCAATTAATGAAAATGGCCTTTCTTTCTGCTCATTATATAGGACTACATATACCATTTATTTTAATACTAGGATCCCACCAGGTCATGTTATTAATTTTAAAGTGCTTCCCGCTAATAGCAACTGAATAAACTTATGGTTATAAGTGTTCCTTCCCCTGACACAACAGTCTACAGCAATGTTAATATTCGTATGAATGTCTTGATTGCTGCTCACTAATGTTATTTTGAAATTATACTTGTTTTTAGCGCTTCTAGAAGAGTAGATGAGAAAGGTCTACAGAAAGTAAAAGAGTAAATTGAGGGTGTCATCAAAGCCTGGAAACCTGAAAGTATGACAGAATATGACAGACTTTGTGGGTATGACCTAATCTTATTGCCAGATGCCTACCTGATCTTACCATATTGCCAGCACAATTTCACCGACCATTAATAGAAGACAAAGCATGATGCTGGAGCTACAATCAGCTATGACCCTTGGAAGAAAAGCCTCAGCAGTGACTTGTTTTGTTACACTACTGATATGTGTTGAAACTGGCTTGCAATGCTTCCAATTATTAGTTTGGAGCAGTGATTAGTCATGTCATGGATAGTATATAGGAGAGGCCCAGGATGTATATGCATCCTGCAGGCTGATAGAAAAACATGCACAAATCAAGAAGGAGGTGTTGGAAATTATATTTCCAGGAAACAGACTTCTTAAATTCTTGTCGAGGGGACAATTTGCACAAGTTAATAACCACAAGCCACACAGGGGCTGAAATCTGCCAATGGCTGCATTGCGGATGCAGAGTTGGGCCATACTACTCTTTCAAATGTGTAAACCAAACAGATCTCCAAAATGATACATTGACAAGACTACCCTCTGAAGAAGGCAGAGCAAACATAGAGAATAAGTTTTACTGTATGTGGTAGATGCTGATTTCCTTGTCACTGCAATGGAAATAGCTGGAGCTACTTCTGAAGGATGCATACATTTGAAGGATGTGTATTAATATACACTCAGCTGACAATCGCATTCAAAAGAGGTCTGTCTGAAAACATGAAGCTACTTCATTGCAGATGGTATGAGTTATCTACAAGCCAGAGTTATATGCAATGGGGGCACGGAAGTGATCCCTGAAGAGTGGCAGAAAAGCTACAGAGAACATGGGTATAGTAAGGCAATGACAAGAGGATTTGACTATTGTCCCGTCATTGACAAAGGCGAAGGATACCGAGCCAGTACATGTATGAGGTTGGGACTGTTGACACAGTCTCCTTAAGCACCACTTTAGGTGTGGAGGTGACATTGTTCCAGCAGGTTCACATGAGAAAAAGGAGAGGACCATGTTTTTGGTATGAACTGACAACCATTCAAAGTGACTGGAAGTCAAACATGGTGGCTGATGCATGTTATGGACTATACAATTGAAGAATTAACATCAGTCTTTGCTTTGCAAGGTCAGCCTGAAGATATTGTGTTAAACAACGGTCCACAATTCAGATCCTTTCAGTTTGCACAACTTATGAAGCCCTGTTTTAATTTTCCTTACTACCCAGCTTTCACTGGGGAAGCAGAAAAATCAGTTCATGTGTAAATGAGCCATTGAAGAAACAGATGATAGGGGGGTGTCAATCAAACATGATGTTAAAACATCAACTTACAGCATTCCTTTTAAGCCATCAAACCACACCTCACTCTACTGCTGAAATATTAAGAAATTGAAGACTTAGAATGAGATTGAGTCTTGTCCAACCCAATATGGAGTGGAAAGGGGAGGAGAGATACTGGAAACAGCATAAACATTATATCTCAAGCTATAAGGCAAAGCTGTTCAGTTTGCATGATAGTTTGCAAACTGGGACTTTTGGGAAGCAGAGAGAAAATATTGGGAAGTTAATGGAGATGTACGGACCAGGAGTATTCAGTGTAGATTGGCAATGGATTCAACAAAGTCCACATTGACCACTTGTAGCAGAAGGTGCCTGGGAGTTTAGCAAGAGGAGTTGACCTATTTCTGACAAGAGTCATAATGATAAAGCATCATTGATTCCAGAGATGGGGAATCTAGGCTCAGTGAACGTGGTACCAACGCCATTAAACCTGTAAAATGTGTTAAGAGTCATAGGGTCATACAGTAGAGAAATGGGCCCCCTTGACCCACTGCTTCCATGCTGACCTTTTTACCCATCTACATTAGAACTGTATCCTTCTATGGCTTGTCTATTTAAGTATCTGTCTGAATGGCTCTTAAATGTAGTAATGTCTGTGATTCCACCACCTCCTCTGGCAGTGTGTTCCAGATAAGAACCACTTGCCCTTCAAATCCCCTTTAAAACTCCTACCTCTTACCTTAAAACCATGCCCCCTTGTTTTTAATACCACTGGGAAGAGAAAAAAGATTTTGACTATCTCCTTTATTATGCCTCTCAAAATCTTATGTACTTCTATCAGGTCACCCTTTAGTCTCCTTCACTCCAGGAAAAACAAGCCCAGCCTATCCAGTCTCTCCACATAACTAAAATCCCCTGATCCAGGCAACACCCTGGTAAATCTCCTTTGTGCTTTCGCCAGCACAGTCACATTGTTCTTACAGTGTGGTGACCAGAATTGCACACTATACTCCAAGTGCGACCTAACCAGTATCTTGTAAAGTTATGTCATAACATTCCAACTCTTATATTCTATGCCCCGACTTATGAAGGCAAGCTGTTGACCTATGTTGCCGCTTTCAGGGAACTAAGGTGTCTCTGTTAATTTGAATGTTCTTTGTTAAGAACGCAAGGGAGGTGGTGTATTTGGTTGTGAACAATAATCGTTGCTGTAAGGTTCTTATTTCTTTAATAACTTTGCTCTATAACTAACTGGTTTCTGGTCTGCAACAACGTTTATATTAAGTTCAAGAGAGATCTATGAGGAATCTTGAATAAACACCTTGTTTGAGCTCCTTGTCCCTCATGTATTTGACTGCACACTCTGCAGATGAATACGTGTTCCCTGAGGCTCTACAGGTAACACGTATTCAACAACAGTGTATTTGAGATTGCTGTAAGTCACCAACTTTATTGTGGTTGCTGCTAACAGTGTTGCATTTATTGGCCATCTTTTGTAATATAGATTTTTAAAAAAACAAATAAATGTTAATAAAGCATCAGGATTAAATACTTTAGATTACATTAGATGAATTAATTTAGATTATTTTTACATTTTAAGTAGCAAAAGAAAGCACATCTAAAGATTATGGTTACTTTTCAGTTTATTTTCCTGCATTTGGATTGCAAATGTGTGCTGTGCTGATTTTACGTATTCTTCATAAGCTGTGCCACTTGTTTTATGTACCAGCAAATGGTTCTTTTTTTTTAATGGCTTACATATAATGTTTCATTTTGTTTACATGTGTACAGATAGTTACCAGTTACTCTAACTCTCCATGGGGAGGCATGATTTCTGTGGAGTGATGGTTTTGTCAATGTTGTTGATCTTTGTTCAGTGGGAGTGGGGAGAGAGAGACTCTCAGGTCTTTTCTGATCACTGTTCACTCAAGGATTTGGTTTGTAGGAGTCCCTATAGGGAGGTCTGAGCAGTGCTTCAGCTAAGTGGTCAGTCACTTAATACTCTAGGTTTCAAGCCTTTTATATTTAATTTCTTTTTTGCCATTCAGTCATTGCACGGCTCTGCATTTGCAATGCTTTTCATGCCTTTTGATTTTCTTTGTGGACATTCTCACAAATTTTGATATATCAAGTTGCTCTAGTTTATGGTGTATTTCCTTTGCTGGTTTCTGGGAGATTAGAAACCAGATGTTAGGTTGAAATGAATATCTGTGCATTATTACAAGTATAATTTGGTGTTGTCATGAAACAAGAGGTGTTGCCCTATTATAATCAATTAGTTGCAGTGCCACTTAAAGTCACTATTTTTTTGAAATTCTAAGATTATGAACCCTTCGTGAAATGTAATAGATGGTATTGAGCCCTTTTGTTTCAATCATCCTTCTTAATTTATTGTTCTACATCAAGCTGCACGGGAACAGGAGAGTTGTAATTTGATTTAAAAATTTAAAAATCATAATCAAAATGTTGGTGTTATCATCAGGTACAAGGAATATGCTGAAAATTACTGTCTTGTGATGAAATACTACAGTATTGTCAGAATGTATCAAGTTGATGTGTGACTCTTGCATAAAAATAAGACGACCCTACTGGATACCAGTGAGTAATTGTAAGTTGTAATGAGGGAAGTTGCAAGAAGTGTTTTCACTGGCATGTCAGATCTCCTTGTGTATGCTTGTTGATGGAGTACCTGCATTTGGTAGATACTGTATATGAGGGAAAGCAGTATAAGGGCATAAGAAATAGAAAGAAGAGTTTTCCTTGTGCCTGCTCCTGCATTTAATAAGATCATGGCTGAATTTTTACCTCAGCATCACATTCCTGCTCAAATCCCATATCTCTTTGATTTTCTTAATATCTCTTTTTTGAATATACTCAAGGTCATGTAGATGGACTCTCAAGGGATATACTGTATATACTTCAAATGTTTTCATTCATTTACATAAACCTAAAGTTGCTAGTCTTAGACAAAGAGGGAACAATTGAAGTAGCCACTTCCAAGCTTCTAGACCCAAAGATTTCAAACTGCACAAACTTTAAAAAGACTGCAAGTGTAAATCAGACTGTGTTGTCATAACCGGGGTTGTATGTGGCCTGTAGGAATGGCAAATGGCTTTCAGGGTGGATAAATGAAAAGTTTTTCTTATTGGAACATGACCAGTTTCTTAGATAAGAGAGTGAAGGGAAAACATCTGGGTATATTTGAAAATCAAAAACTGTTGATGCAAGAAATCTGAAATAAAAGCAGTCAGTATTACATGTTGATGAACTTTCAAACTGATACAAACTGGAAAGGCAGGTTATCTGTAGTTGGTGGATTCAGGAAGAGGGTGCCCTTACAGCAGGCAACTGGCAAGCTTGGGAAACCCAACAGTTTGTGGACAACCTTACCTCCTTCCCAAAGTGCCTCAAGGGAGGCTAGAAGTTTGGGAAAACTCTTCCATATTCACCACAATATAGTGAGCTAGGCAAATTTTCACTTTTGTTCTCAGCAACATATTTCTCGAGCTTATTTATGAAGGAATGTTTGGTGAAAACACTCAACAGAATCTTATCTGATAAAGGGTCTTTGATTTGAAAAATTAGTTTATTTTTACAGATGCTGCTTGACCTGCTTAATTTTTCCAATATTTTCTATTTTTCTTACAACCATTCCATCTGCTTGTCTGTATCTTATTGGAGTAAATACTATCCTCCTCACAATTTACTTCCAGATGTTATGTTATCTGCAAATTTGGAAATTGTGCAATGTGCATCCAATATATATTAGGTGAAGCAGTGGTCTTAGTATTGAATCCCCAGGGAACTTCACTCTCCAGTTGGAAAAACAACTGTTCACAATTACTGTCTGTTTCCTGTCACAACCAATTTTCTCTCCATGCTACTGCTGTCTCTTTTATTCCATGAACTTAAGTCCTGATGAAATGCCTATTATGGAACACCTAATCAAATGCCTTTTGAAAGTCTATATACACCACATCAACCCCATTTCCCTCATAAACCCTGTCTGTTACTTCATCAAAAAATGATAGTTAAACATGCTTTGTGTCTGCTGACTTTCCCCGATAAATCTGCACTTGTCCAAGTAGCTGTTAATTTGGACCCTAATTATCGTTTCTAAAACTTCGTCCACCACCAAGGTCAAGCTTGTAAATTTATCCCTACAACTTTTTTGAACAAAGGTATTACATTTGCATTTCACCTGTCCTCTTCTGTACCTGTGATGTTTTGAACACAATGGCCAGTCACCCTGCCATTTCCTCATCCTTAAGCAATCAAGAACGCATCTTACCTGGACATGGTGAGTTATCCACTTTAAATACAGCTTGTCTTTCTAGTATCTTCTCTTTGTCAATTTTTGGCTTATCCAAATTCTGAGAACATGTTGCTTTGCTAGACTCCAGCAACATCCTCTTCCTTAACAAACACCAATGTAACACATTTATTTAGTACCTCAGCCATGCCTTTTGCCTCCATGAGTAGATTTCCCTTTTTGTTCTTGATCAGCCCCAGCACTACTCTTACAATTCTTTCACTATTTATAAGTCGGTAGTATCCATTTTATTAAAGAACAGATTTCCTTTTTCTTCTCAACTAATTTTACTGAAGAAATTTCCAGTGGGATATTATGGGATACCTTTAAAGCTTATATCCGTGGTCAAATTATTTCATACTCTGCTGGACTGAAAATCGATAAAAAAGTACAAGTCGGTATAATATTTTTAGATTCTCTTTTACATTTGCTGTCACTCTTTATTTCCTTTTTTACTTCCACTTTGAATTTTATGTAAGCTCTTGTGTTACCAACCTCACAACTATCAGTTGACATTTGCAAAAAAAAACTGGAAATGGTGGAAATCCACAATAAAAAAAGGAGAAAGGCCAGGTAGCATTTGTAGAGAAGGGAGTAGAGTTAATGTTTAAGACTGATGACCTTGCATCAGAACTGGGAAAAGATGCAAGTAGAAGGAGATGGCTGGAAACAAAGGACAAAAGAAAAACAAAGGGTAAAGAAGGAAAAACAATGCTAAAAATGAAATGCTGCAGATGCTGGGAATTACAAATACAATCAAAGAATGCTGGAAATACTTAACAGGCTATGTAGCATCAATAGAGAGAGAAGCAGAATTAATGTTTATGACCTTTCATTCCAATTTACATTAGCCTTTTTGGAACTGTGTAAGAAGACAAAGGCAGAGGTCAGAATGGGAATGGGATGGAGGATTAAAGTGGCAGTCAGTTGGCAGTTTAGGGTCATCCAATGAAAATGATCTGTCAATTGGCCTTTTTCTGCAGAATCTCTTGCATCTCCACTTCACTTTTTACCTTTGTGGTCATCCAAGAAGTTCTGCTGTTAATTTCCTTTCTCCATCATGGGAATGTCATTCTTTTTTCTAATAATGGACTTCCTATTGTCATGGCTATCTTGCAGTACATTGCTGATTTTGTTTTATAGTATTCTCTCAGCCATCTGGCATCCATGGAAAATGGTGGGGGAGGGGGGTGTTGCCTGTTGCGCGATCATGCCATTGCATGAGAATTGCTCAAAAAAATTACTGTACATCACACACACTAGTATTCTATGCATGTAATTATATGTCATCTCCTTACCCTTTTAAGTAATAATATTTTGCACTGGAATTTTATATTTTAAGGCTAAATAGTACTAATGTAAAATACAGCAAAAATAAATCAAATGAATGATTGTACTCACCATACCATGAGGTGCCAAATTTTCAAAGAGTATTTTGCACTGCCCTTATATACAAACATAAATAACTAAAAATGTCTTCACACTTATAACTAAAAATGCCTTCACATTTATTCTGCATACCACTTGAAATTAAATTCACTGTTTGAACTTACTTTCATAAAACAAAACAATCTTCAATTTTTGCTGGTTGCAAGAGAATTCTAGATACATAAATACTGGACAAATGAGAGCTTACTGTACTTTGTATTCTTCCCCAATAATTCTCAGCAACTGTAGTTCCCAATTTTTTACCTCATGCCTGTGTTTATCTCATTCTATTAGTCTATCCCATTCTTATTCCTCTTTATGTTTCATTCCCTGTAATTCCATTTTGTCACAGGCTTCCAAGTTCTTGTACATCTGACTTAATTATTCCCATAATTAAACCTTTCTTGTATGGTCACAATGACAACATTTTTTTCATGCATATTAAGTACATTATATGTGTTACTGTTAGCATGGAAAAAATTAACATAAAATTTACATAGCATATGAAAGGCACTTAAACAATGACAACAACCTTTCCCTCAATGTCAACAAAACAAAAGAGCTGGTCATTGACTTCAGGAAAGGGGGCGGTGTACATGCACCTGTCTATATCAACGGTGCTAAGGTCGAGAGGGTTGAGAGCTTCAAGTTCCTAGGAATGAACATCACTAATCACCTTTCCTGGTCCAATCACATAGATGCCAGGGCCAAGAAAGTTCACCAGCGCCTCTACTTCATTAGGTGGCTGAAGAAATTCAGTATGTCCCCTTTGACACTCACCAACTTTTATCGATGCACCGTAGAAAGCATCCTATCTGGATGCATCACAGCTAGGTATGGCAACTGCTCTGCCCAGGACCGCAAGAAACTGCAGAGAGTTGTGGACACAGCCCAGCGTGTCACAGAAACCAGCCTCCCCTCCATGGACTCTGTCTTTACCTCTTGCCGCCTTGATGAAGCAGCCAGCATAATCAAAGACCCCACCCACCTGGGTCATTCTCTCTTCTCTCCTCTCCCATCAGGCAGGAGCCTGAGGGCACATACCACCAGGCTCAAGGACAGCTTCTATTCCCACTGTGATAAGACTATTGAATGGTTCCCTTATACGATGAGATGGACCCTTGACCTCACAATCTACCTTGTTGTGACCTTGCACCTTATTGTCTACCTGCACTGCACCTCCTCTGTAGCTGTGACACTTTACTCTGCAGTGTTGTTGTTTTTACCTGTACTACCTCAATGCACTCTGTACTAACTCAATGCAACTGCACTATGTAATGAATTGACCTGTTTTATCAGTATGCAAGACAATTTTTTCACTGTACCTCAGTACAACTGACAATAATAAACCAATACCAATTGATATTGCAATTACTAGCTCCTTAAAAAGTAGGATTAGTGTAAATGGCCACTTGGTGTTCACTGTAGACTCAATGGACCGAAGTGCCTGTTTCTGTGCTGTATGACACTATGATTCTATGATTTGAAAATTTATTCTGCACCAAGATACTGCAATAACAAATATACACAGATGTTTTAGCACTCAACCCTTCTTAAGCCTTACTGAGTTAACAACACACGAAATGGTGTGTAATTCTGAATAATTATAAACACTCAGATTGCAATTAGTATTGATTGAATCAATTTAAAGAAAAAGCACCTTAAGCTCAAAGAACGTTAATGATGCGTAATTTTTGTAGCTTAGTGCTTTTCATAAACTTCAGATTGGAAATTTGTTATGTGAACAGGAGTTAAGAACATCGGATTCCAAGTATGATCACGTACAAGTTAGTACCATGTGAAAGAATGAACTCTTAGAGAAACCAGAATGAACCTATATAATACAAGTTCTGTTGTCAAGTGTACAGGAGGCAAAGAGGCAGCGAGTGTTGCTCTATTCACTGTAAAGTTACAAAATACCTGTGGTTACGTTGGTTAGGCATCTGCAATTAAATCTTCACAGTAATTCATGGCTATATTTTCTTCAGCAGTAGTACATTTTCATTTTTTTCTTTTTCTTTCAATTTGTGACCCATATCACTAATCAAGTCTCAATTTCTTCAATTTTTTTTTCTATACTTTTCATTTATAATGAAGATGTTTTTGATTAGGCCTATAATGTAAAGAACCAAATGGTTTTTGCCACTGAGGTACCAAAAAGCTTTTTTCACTTCCATCCCCACCAATGATTCCCCTCAATCTCACCTAGCCCCATTCAGAACTGTAGACAATCTCTAAGAGAAGGTAGCAGCTTTGGCATTACTGCAGCTTTTATTTTTGGGTAATCTAAGTTGGGGCACTTGTATTCTATTAAAAAATCAATTTACCAATTGATTTAACCACTTATTTTGAGGCTGTGAGCTGTCAGCTTGTTGTATTCTTTAGCCTTTTCTTGTGAGGTGTACTATTCAAAGTGTGTGAGAATGCTGTCACCAATCCTGTAAGTACTTTTTAGAAACTAGCTCCGAAAAGCTGTGGAATAGGAATCAGCATGCTAATCTTTGATCAGCTTTCTTCCTGTGGATGACAAGTCAACAGCAGCACTGATATTGCAATTGAATTTGATAGGCCTTGATATGATGGATCATAGTTGTCTTGAACTGGCATCCTACCAATCCATGGCACTGAGCATTGAGTTCTAAGCAATTATTCCATAGTGGTTGTAATTTAAATTACTTTTGTCCTCCTTGTTTTCATTAGCAGAAATTATAAGGGATCCAAAGGCTGTGTGGCCTACTCCTGCTTCTAATTCTTATGTCCTTGTATTCTATGATGCAGGACACTTGTCATATGTATGCTCTTTCATTTAGCATCAGTTCCATTTTTATGTGGATTGCATTGAGGGAAAAAAAGAAAAATCAAAGCTATCTTTACTTCTTTTCCAAGAACAATAACTTGTTGTTGATATCTTTCTAAATGTTATTAAAATACCTGGAAAGTACATTTTAGAAATTATGTAAATTTGAGTTTTAGAAAATGTATTTTCATTGATTGTGATTCCCAATCAGAACACAAAAACAGGATTGGACCACATAGCTCCTTGACCTTGTTTTGTCATGACTGATCACAGACTCACTTACCCATATCCTTAATTCAAAATAACTTCAATCTTCATGTTGAAATTTTCAATTGACCAAACATTTTGAAGAATTGATTTCTGGATATCTCTTACCCTTTGCATGAAGAAATGGTTCCTAACATCACCCTTGGCCTACTCTAATTTTAAGACTATGGCCTCTTTTCCTGGACTCCACCACCAGAGGAAACGGCTTCTTTCTTTCTAACCAATTGAATCATTTTACTGTTTTAAGCACATCAGTTAGGTCACTCTTTAATCTTTTATACTCAAGGGATACAGGTCTATGTGTTGAGTTTGTAATCTTTGCGAGTTTGTCAGCAGGAGGAGGGACTGAAAGGTGATTAAGTGCTACCCCACTGGGTGTAAGGAAATTCAACTGGATCAGGTCTAAGAATTTTCCAGTAATTGTCTTTAAGTTATTGGCAGAAGCGAGTCTCCTGCTGAGGTCCTTAGCTTGTAAATATGACATGTTTTGATGAGGAGGATAAAATGCAAAGATAATTTCAAATTCTTGTTTTTCCCAACAATGTGATATAAGTTAATGATTGCTTTATCACCAAGCTGTTAGTGCTACTTTGTGAATATGATAATAGGAGACATACTCCTCCAAAATTAAATCTGGCAAGTTTCCAGTGCCATCACAAGTAACCAGGTTTGTGCTACTTACTACACATTTGGCTTTACAAAGCCCAAACATGTGGTCAGAAGAGTTCAAAGTAGGTTGTGTTTTTCCTCACTATGAGGCAACAGATGGCAGTTATTACATGAATTGTTCTTGTCTTAGTAAAGTGAATTAAGTCAGAACTATCAGAAACCTGAAATAGTATACTTTTGCATCAGTCATTTGATTTGTAGAAATTATATTTAGGAAGATATGCAATTTATAAATATTCAATAAGTTTAGTTAACTTAAAATTTTAAGTATCTTTATTATCAGCACCAAAGCAACTATTTTAGATGGAAACTCTGCTAATCAATATTATTTAAAACTCTGTTGTTTTGTTGATATGTCACAGTTTTAATTACATTACAGTAATGTATTTCACAACACCATGTGATTGGGCTGTCACAACCTCTTAATAATCATTTTTAAGTTTCTTGGCATGCATTATGCCCACTACTGTTATCTAAAAATGCCTGCATTTAAACAAATTTAGAAGAGCATACTGCCTAGACCTTGTCTGCCTGAACACTAGTTACTAATTAAAATGATTCCTATGTTTAAATTGGGAACAGGATTCCCAGGGGAGTTGAAATAGAGCTATATTCTGGTCTTTGACTTATTAAGTTCCACACTGCATTTCTTCATCACATTACACCTGCAGGCTACTATATAAACAAAGGGATAACATCATCTGTAATCTTTTGGTTTGGTTGATTTTGGGGGTAGTGGAAGATATTGGGGATAGAGGTATAGTTAGTAAAATTTTAAAATCTGGGCACATGCACACAACTAATTACTAATTATACAATGTCAAGAATATTTGACAGCAAAGAAGTTAAAAATGTTTTTATTTACAACATTATGATGAAAATTCTCTAGACATTTTTGATAGATATAAACATAAAATAATTAGAACAAATAAGCAAGGTATAATTGTTACTTAATGAATGGCTGTTTGCATGGCATTTTGATCAGCTTAAATATTTCGGTTACAGTAAAATATGTATCAGCAAATATGTTTTTGTCAGAATAATTCTACTATGCTAAATATGTTTGGGCTACTGCATTTACTGATCAGGATCTAGCGCTAAATGATTTTGACAGTAACCAATTATATCTCTATCCTTTTTTTAAATGTAGTATGTGTTAGTAAATTGCATTTTGGAATGCAATATGTGGAACAAGGAAATAATAATATTACTGTGGCAGTTAAATTCCCACACTTGATAGTGTATTTTTTCTCTCATGATATTCCCATGATTTGTGGATGAAAATAATTAACCTGGGACAGCTTTGATGAAGTTTTACTGAAAATATTGTAAAGTTTCTTACTAGTATAAATATCCTTAAGATGTGCTGTCTTTTCTGTTACACTGCTCTAATTCTATCAGCTTTGAAAATTCCCTTGCAATATTGACTTCATGTTGTCCACCCTTGTATTGCAACAGAATCTGGTAAACTAACAGGCAATGCAGTTTTCCTAATTTGTGAATAACTGATTGAACCTTTTACTTGAGTTCTTTTTTCTTTATGGCAATGATTTATTTGTGATGCTAAAATGCAAATAATTTCTTTTTGTGTTGCTATTTCATCAGTTTTGAAAGCTACTAGAACACAGAACAATGCAGCACAGGAATAGGCCCTTCGGCCCATGATGCCGTGCCGAGCATGATGCCAAATTAAACTAATCCTTCTGCCTGCACATGATCCATATCCCTCCATTCCCTGCATATTCATGTGCCTATCTAAAAGTCTCTCGAATGCCACTATCATATCTGCTTCCACCACCACCCCCGGCAGTGCATTCCAGGCACCTACCACTCTCTATGAGAAAAACTTGCCCCACACATCCCCATTAAACTTTCCCCCCTCACCTTAAAATCTATGCCCTCTAGTATTCAACATTCCTACCCTGCGGAAAGTAAAAGACTCTGAATATCTACCCCATCTGTGCCTCTCATACTTTTATAAACTTCTATCAGGTCTCCCCTCGGCTGCAGATGCTCCAAAGAAAACAATCCAAGTTTGTCCAACCTCTCCTTACAGATAATACCCTCTAATCCAGGCAGCATCCTGGTAAATCTCTTCAGAAACCTCTCCAAAGCCTCCACATCCTTCCTGTAGTTGGACCAGAACTTCATGCAATACTCCAAGTGTTGCCTAACCAAAGGTTTATACAGCTGCATTATGACTTCTTGACTGTCATACTCTATACCCCTAGCATTGATGGCAAGCATGCCATATGCCTTCTTTACCACTCAATCTACTTGCGTTGCCACTTTCAGGGAGGTATGGACTTGGACCCCAAAATTCCTCTGTACATCAATGCTCTTAAGGGTCCTGCCATTAAGTGCAACACCTCATACTTGCCCAAATTAAACTCCAGCTTTTTGTTCAGTAGAAGTCAACAGATGTGTCTTTTTCCCATTTCAAGGTTCAGTACTTTAAGGTAATGTCACAAAAATCTCCATTTTTAATTAAAATAGTATAGATATGTTAGTACATTTGCCAACATGATAGTTGTGCTTACTTATGAATCTGCTGCATTTCAATTTCACCTGAAATACAAATCAACCTTGGGTGTATGCAGATTGGGATTCATCCACAACTAAGAGTAGGAAGTGTGTTTTGTGGTCTGCTCCTTCTGTGAATGTTCAACAAAGAAGTAGAGTTTGTTAGTTTTTCATATTAAGTTAGTTAAGTAAGTCTAATTACTGAAAGTATCTGGGTTCAAATTGTTCATCAAGTTACTTACAGGTGGATTTACAGAAATATTTCCAGATATTTCCTCTGAATTAAACACGAGTCTC